>NC_079310.1:165948-435948 GCF_023638135.1 Falco biarmicus | reverse complement strand
GAAAAGAGATGGAAGAGTCAAGCTAATGAAGGGCCACCCTAAAGAAATGTTTGTGGCTTTGTGGCGTTGCTGCAATCAGTGGAGGCCAACCTACAAAGTGGTCTCACCCATCTGGTTTAAAGATACGGAGGAAAAGTTACTGTCTCTCCTTGGCGGGTTTATTGCTTTGTTGTTTAAGTCTTAAATCAAAATGAGACTGCCTGGGAGACAGAATATTCATTAGAAAATAGACAGTGACAGAACACAGCTTCCACACCCCCCACCCCCCTGTGGCTCATGGGATGAATTATTAGTGCCTCACTGCTGTGTTCGACATCATGCAGGATTTTTCACCACAATCAGCCCGACAATTTGAATGCCCGTTTTAGGAATTTTCCATTTCTCCCTGCTTTCAACTATCCTCATTTGTAGTTTCGTAGTTTAATCCAACATCTGAATTAAGTCTGACATCAACCCTCTGTAAGGTACACAGCCTGGTGAAGGAGGACATCGTGATCCTTAAGTGGCCTCAGTGAAAACTGGAGGTGTGCTGCATCTTCTAGGATTGCTTGCTTATGTTTATCACCTCTTTCAGTCCCCTGTCGTGACAAGTGCAACTCTCTACCTGCAAATATGAACACCTAACAAATGTTCGTTCTTTTCTTTGATGGAATAGGTCCAGGGCCCACAAGTATTGTAGAAAATGAATGTTACTTATGTGTTGGATGGGCTAAGTTTATTGTTTCCTACAGCAAATTCCCGGCAAATTCCTTCCTTCTCTCCTGCGTGCTCTGTGTGTTGACTCCTACGTCAACTATGACTACTATGACTACTGAAAATGTACTGTGAAAAGCCTGCTGCTGTTTTCAGCTAAAGGGTTAATCCCTGCGGGGAATAGTGGGACAAGTAGGGCGGGTTTGCTGGGATCTTCTCATGGCAGAGCTGAAAGATAGATGGAAGATTTTTAGTGCCAAGCTGTCTTTGGAGGCACATAAAGATTTTCCCCTTCAAGTGGTGCGCTGAGGTCATCGTGAACATCCAGGACATGCTGCTGCCCACGCAGCCGGATTGGAAGGGGCAGGAAATACTCAGCGGTTTCAGTCCAAGCTTGGTAGGAGGAGACGAGCATGAGCCAGCAGCCCAGTGGCACCCTGGCACAACAGGAGCACAAGCACTGCTTCGGCTGCAGTGCACGGGGCCCAATCCTGCAAAACATCTGCTCGTAGCACAGCTACAGGTGTGGCAGCGGTGTAAGACCCCAGTGATACAGTCATGTGAACTAGCTTGTTCTGCCCGCTGTTGGGGAGTAAAGCTGATAAAACCTATGAAAGCAGCGCTGAAACTGATCCTGTTAAAACCAGAATAAAGCCCCTGCCAGTAATACAGGCACTAGAATGAGCATATCGAATAAAAACTGAAGTGACGGGATTGAAGAAGCGGTGAGGCTGATTGCTGGCAATGGATCAGGAGCGTTTTCCTGAACTGTTAAAAATTGAGGAAGGCAACCGTACATGGATACGAATAAGGCTGCTGTAAAAATAACTAGTAAATCTGTGGGAGGAGCTGGTAGTAGTTACTTGAATAGAAAATGGGCGAAGCTGCATGAAGTCAGTACAGGAGTAAAGTGACTCAGGCACAGCATTGTGTGTCTTCCAAAGTTAGAGAAGATAAGACAGTACGAGGAGCAGAAATAGCCTTAGCAGTGACTGAAGGAAGATGGGAGAAGTCAGTAACAACACAGAAGGGCAGAGATACCAGACCTTTGTATACGCACACAGACGAATGTGCGGGGCGCGTGGCAGGTTATGTGATGATAACCGAGTATTTGCCTTCAACTCACTAACCCTGTTCAAGAACGGCCGAGGAAATTGGACTGGCAGGCTGCACGTGCATCTTCACAGCGACCCAGCCAGGCAGGGAATGCATCTGAGAGCTGCGGCTCTCACTGGCTAAGAAAACCAAGGTCATAATCAGTGCCTGAATTCCTGCAGCGAGCAGCTCTGTCAGAGCTTGGAGGCTCTTGCCTATAATTTAAAGGGGAGAAAAAGGTCTTTGGTTTGGTTTTATTTCATGTAGTTCTTTTTAAGCAGGTAAAAATCAGTTGTGATGGCAAGCATCTCTAAACTTTTGTCCCCTTTCTGTACCTCAGGAACACTATCCTATTGCTTTTCTTAAGCAGTTAAAGCAGAGGAGTAACAAACTGACCCAAGAAAAAAAGGCTGGTGTTAGTTTTGTGTACACACACCATACTCAGTGCTTCCCGCTGCAGTCCTTTCCTTTCATGTTACCATTTAATTCCATTTAGGAACACCGGAATTCCTTTCCTTTGCTAGAGGCCTAGGGAGACCTTTCCCCAAAAGAGAGACAAGAGCAAAATACTTGCCTAATCCCAGAGTTAACTGTACAGTCCTGGCAAGGAGGTCACTGCAGATCACTTCTTGTTGTTTCTAGAAATGGAAACAGTTAAGACAGTCATGTTTTTACGTGAACTAAGGGCAGGATTTAATAAGGACGAGAAATCTTATTTAGCAGCCTTTTCATCATACTTCATTTCATAGCAGTCCACACATCCAAAACATTGTCTCTTGCGGTCCATGACAAAGATGTGGTCATTTTAAGGGACACCCCCATGCAAAGTTAAGAGGGAGGGTAAGTTAATGAGGCACAGCCCGCTGCATTATTCAGGCTGCAGCAAGTTCTCAAGGCAGCAGGGATAAGGAACTGTATGGTATCTGCAGATGTACCTTGCATTCACATCCCAGCGTGCCAATCGCACAGAAAAATCCTCCTGCAGGTTGGTAGCGGCTTCTGCTTTCCATGCTCTGTACGATACCTCCGATGCTGAAGGCTGTCCCGAGAGTGTTCAACAGTACCTGGCGTATGGGAGCAGCGGCAGCTTACTTGGGAGGGATGCTGGGCATTGCTGGGCTGATTTATCAATGCAGTGGCGACAAAGAGGAAAAGAGGAGTGCTGATGGGGGTGGCACGTGCCTTTCATTCACTAAATCTTCTCTGTCAGCGCCTTAACAGAACAAAAATAATGAACAGGCCATGTGCGTGCAGGGCAAGCCCTAGATTTGATGCGGCATCTCAAGCCGTACATTTCACAGGTGCCACAGAAAGCTGAATGTGCCTTTGCCTACTCCTGTGTAAAGCCAATCTATGTTGTTTTCAGGAATGGCAACGTTTAGAGACAGCATTTTCTTTCATTTTATTTCAGATAAATAAAAGCAGGTAGCTTTGTGCTCTGCCTAAAGGCTACTTGGAGCTTTCAGTCATGTGAAATGCAGGTAGTTGAAGTGGCGTTTTCTCTGTTATGCTTTTCCAGCCTCTTAAATCTGAGGGAGCACATGGAGGACCTGGGAAAGGTGAGAGAGGAGGTTGTGTGGTGGGGTGATAGCTGGCCATTCAAGGTGTGCAATAAGAAATCCGGTCGTCTTCCAGGGTGTGCATGTCTCCGATGAATAGCTGCTGAGCCCAGCCTCAGGTGACGGAGCCACACGCCCCCTCCTAGGTCCCTTTCAGCCTGATTCACAGTGCGGTAAGGCTGAGCCCTCAGACTTGGGTAGGCTCCAGCTACAAGCTGCCGCTGCTTGTCCGTGCTCCTCCATGCTTGGGGAGACCAGCCAGTTGTCTCACAACCTAATGATGCCCTTTCGGAGGACACCACAGGGAATAACTTGATTCTTCACTTAATTTCAGCCAAGTCCAAATACAAGTGGAGAAATACGAAATATATGTGAAATGCATCTCTGATGTACTCTGCCTTGGCAAAAGAGAGGGGGGGAGGCAGGAGGACACGAAGAGAAAGGATATGCTGGAGGTGGCACCGAGTGGTAGAAGCAGCAAACGCAAGAAGGAAAGATGCTTAGCTTGTGGTGGAGACACCAGGGCAAGCGAAAGCTCCTGACAGTTTTTTGAGAATGGAAAGGCCCAGAGTTCACTAGATTTGGGCAGTAGGAAGCAGAGAGATAATATTGCAAAGCACAACGGGTAACAAGCAATTTACAAAGAGAAAAAAGCATCAGTTAATACCACAGGGTGCCCTGAAAAAAAAAACGACCAAACTGCAGGAAGCATCCGCTTGCTCCTTCCCTCGGCTCACCCAGCCTTTCAGTCCGCCGCGTTTCTGCACCTGCTTTCACCCAAAATGACCTGGGGCAAAAAAGCTCCCCTGCAATTACAAGTGGTTTGTCTTTCGAGGAGGTTGGGCACGTGGTTGTGCTGGGAGGGTGGAGAGGGCAGCGAAGGCGAGTGGCGGGGGGACCTGGCCCCACTGCAGGCAGGACAGCCCCATTCCCCAGGTCCAGCAGCTGTGTTTGCAGTTTGTCTCCCGCTTACCTCCTACTCACCGCTTCTACCGTTGCTGATGGGCAATTGGATGGGCAGAGGTGGGATCCTCTCAGTTTGCTGCGAGAGGACAGCAGCTCAGCTCATGTAATACGTGTAACGTGGGATTATTGGATGGTAATAAAATTAGCAATGTTTAAAGAATTGCTGGCCACATCCTCCACAGGTACAGACCAGCACCTGCGGAATCCAACCCGTTTACCTTCCCAAAAAATTGCAACTCAGCCACATATGGTGACGCGAAATGTGTTTTGCAGGAGTGCTCAGAAAGGCGGATGCATGGGAGCATGTTCCCTACTTCTCCATTCATCTGCTACTATGATGATGAATACGATATCAAGAGAAGAACAAACAGATTAAAAAGAAAGGCTGCAGGTACAGTATATTTTGGGAGATTCCTCCTACCTTTCAGTTCTTAGAAATACTTTCTTCTGTGCTTGCTGCTTTTAGAAATATTGCGGGACTATTTTCCTGTGTTGAGAAAAGCAATAGGGATTTGAACAGTTAGTCTAACGATTGTAAAAGATTTGTGACTTCAATCATCCATGTCTGCCATGGAAATTTATTGTGCCGAAGTCACTAAAACATCCTCACATTGTCAGATGTTTTAATTCTAAAAAACATAGTGACATTAAAAGTGCTATAAACTAACAAGAAGAGAACTAAACTGTAATTTGTTAAGATTCTAGTCTATTGGCAGGATAAAAAACACTATGAAAAAATCTTTTCAGAGAGAAATTTTTTTCTCTACCTACCTTCAACGTCCATAAGGAAAGCTGTCATGACTTGGCCACTGGCGTTTTGTGTTTTCTGCATCAGTATTGAAATAAACTGCTCTGTTTTACAGAACTACAGGAAGCCGGCCTTCTGCCAGAACAGTCAGAGACACTGTGGCAGGAAGAAAAACACGGAGGGCACAGCCATAAGAAAAGCAGCAAGCCTTGGCAAGAACATAGGAAATACAACAAAGATGGCGAGTGTTACAAAAAGATGAGGATGTCCCAGGCAGAGAAACCCCGAAAAGAGAAATACAGGAGTGAAGTTGCAATGGACCGCTGTTTGGAGGACTTCCCTCAAGGGTGTAAAAGGCATGCGTGCAAGGGCAGTAAAATCCGTTACAAGTCCATTTTCCAGGCATTCTCGGGCAGCAAGACTGCGTACGTGCAGGAGCCTCTGGAGGGTGCTAAACGGAAGAGGAAATGGAAAAAGCAGAAGGACACTGGTCTTGATATCAATGAGAATTTATTCCTCATAAAACAAAGGAAGAAGAAGTCCAAACAGAAATTCTGGTGATGAGGAAGCAGATAGGTAGCACCAGCCTTTACTGGCTCCGGCTCTGCCTTCTGTTTATTTTTGTTCCTCTCTTAGCACGCTGATTTTGAGTCCGTCTCTGAGCCCGGGCAGCATGCCCAGGCGGCGGTCACACACCAGACATCCCTCTCATGAACATCAAACATCGTCTTTCATGAACGGTCCGCTTGACAGGTTGGACTTTGTGCCCCTGCCTGAAATGGCCGTACTTTCCAGCAGTCCCAGAATAGGCTGTAAGTTTATTTTTTTTGCTTGGGGAGGGCGGGGGGGGGTGATGGGGAAAGGGTCGTGCTGGGTTTGGTAGGGTTTGTTTCTTCACCAGTGAGATGTTGCTCTGCCTGTCAGAGCAGGATCCGCTGCTAGGGAGCACAGTGCCTTCGCAGCTGACGCTGGACACGTCAGGAGTCATCAGGACAGAGACCGGGGGCACAGATGTAGCAAATGTTCCCTGCAGCCACTCAGTCCTCTCCAGAGCGCAGCTGGGCACACTTGCACTGCTGTCCCTCCTGGAAGGTGCTACAAAGCCATTGCCTTTGCACTTTGGGCTGTGACAGTCTTCCGCCTCGTGCTCCAGCGTGGTGTCATGGATCCATCTCTCTCGGTGCCGTGGCTTTTGGTGCTGAGCACGGACAAGCTCTGCGCGAGTCTGTTCCCTCTCCTTGCTGACTGTTCAGCAGGGCAGGAAAAACCAGCTGAGAATGGAACAGAGTTTACATCTCAAATCACGTCCTTGCTCCCCTTGATGTGGAAGTTGTTTCTGGAGAAAAGGTAGCAGAGTATGAAAAATGTATTCAATTCCAGACAAACTGTGCTAAAATTTAGTAATTTTTCAAAACACAGTTATTTTTGTACACTGGAATTAAACAAGCATGTTGTTAAAAGGTTTGTAAGAATAATCGCTTCATCGAAGGAACAACCTAAATAAAACTTTACATGAGGGATATTAAAAAAACGTAGCTTTGTTCTACATTTTCTTGCATTACCAAACATAATTAAAAAGTGTCGTCTTCTCTTTACTGAACCCCTGGCAAGAGATTTTCTGGTTTTGAAAAGGAAATTACCTATGCTGTAGCTACTGTACTGTAGATTCATGACCTGCTCTGGACGATACCACTCCTTTTGCTAAGCATTTAATAGTAAATAACAGCACAGCTTCATAAAGGTGCGTGTCCTCTCTGAATTTTTACGAAGAAGCGGGCCTTTGGCTACAGTTCTGTTTCAAGATTAGGAAGCGTTTGTAACCTACGTTAATGCAAGGCTATCTGGGAAAGGGAAATGGGTACACTAGAAAAAAATCAGGACTGCCCTTCTGCCAGTAGTGTCCCATGGTAGTACTCCCTAAATTCATCAGCTTTTTGTTTGGCAAGGTCACCAGCGAGAACGCTGGTACTTCAGTGACCATATCACCTCATCTCCGAGGTGCTAGGGGTAGAACTATGCCAGCCTAATACTTGGGAACCTAATGCCCGGTTTTGCTGAAGTGTGTCCTTGCTGGCAACTGAAATTTAATTTTGCTTAACTTCATTGATTACATGGTTGTAAAGTTCCTGACGATATTGAAAAAGTAAATCGCTTTTACCCCTGATTTTTAAAAAAATAAAAACAATAAATTAATTCCACTCCTGAAAAGACTTGCCCCTAACACTGAAACTCGTCTTTTCCTGTATGCTTTTTGTTTATCGATACCTGGTTGTATTTGAACGAAAGCCTCTGGTAGCCTTTAGCTGAACCAGCACGTAGACTGGCAGGTAGGGGAGGAGGGTTGGTTTAGATTGAGCATTGAGGTCAGCTCTGACTCCTGCGGTGCGTCGTGTCTGGCTTCCTCAAGCAGCCTTGCAGGTGAAGGCCAGGATGTGACTCCCCAGCCCAACACGAGGCAGCAAAGCTGTAGTAAGAGAAGCGAGATACTGGTGCAACGTATACAAACTGGAGTATTAACTGCACCGTCCACTTGGGTCATGGCATGTTAAGACATCGGCCCAAATACTGACTTATATCAGGCTTTGCACAGCAAAACGGAGCAAATCTGCTATGGAGGGCCAACCGGAGAATCTGGAGAAGAATCAGAAGGTCTGGATAATGCAGCTAGCATGGAAATACTAAACATGAATGTATTTTTCATGTATAAACATCTGTATTTTTCTAGAGAAAAGCAGCTGGGTAAATAAGGTGCAAAGGAAAATGGCTGGTCTTAATAAGTGGGACAGCGAAGAACAGACACGTGTAGATGAGGCACAAAGAAAACAGAGCTTAAACCAGTAAAGGTGATGGGAGAGCAGCAGGTTGTCCGAGGCGGGCGTGCACTCTCCCTGGAGGGTTTCAAGGAAGCGTAGAACAAACATCTGCCAGAGATGACAAGAGGTGGTTGGAGCGAGCTGATGAGTGAGCGCTCTGCTGAGGTCCCTTCAGTGGTTTCTCAGCAGCCCGGTCCTGGCCTTGCCCCCGTGTAAGCAACGTGCCCGTGCTGCTGTTGGGCAGAAGGAGCTCAGCACGCCCTTGGCCAGGCACTGCTGGAATAGAGAGCAGGAGAACCGAGACTCTTCGCATCCCACCGGTTGTGTAGGGCTGCGCTGTCTTCAGCCATCGCTCCCCAGCCCAAGGCAGCGCTCGGGTCCTTGAAACCCAGTGCCCCACCTCTCACAACCAGCATACTCCAGTTTCAAAAGCACCCCTCAGGCTGGGTGCTGAGCCTTCTTGCACGTGGGAGCAACAAGGTGCAGCAGGACAAGGATTTGTCTCTTGCCAGCCAGGACCTTCTTCGGCAGCATGTTTCCAGCCGTGGAGATGGACCCCCCGCAGCGTACACCCAGTGAGTGAACCTTCTCCCCCCCGACCGTTAAACTCTACGTGGAGGAGTCAGGAAATCATCTCCACTTACCTGCAGGAGACCAAGCGCCTGGTCTGTGTGCCTGTGCAGTGGACGACACTCCCAGATCATCTCTCTTGGGACGCTTTAACTAAAAGGGGTTGCTGCCAGCACCAGAAGCCTGTCACTGGTAACTTGTGCCTCCCAGCACTGCCAGTAAGGCTTCTGTCTAGCAGATTGATGTATTTTACAGAGCTTAGTGCAAAAATAATACAGTTGAAGATGTTTTTGCATTAGATGAGAAGGACAGGATGAGGAAAATGGCAAAAAGGAGTTAACGCATTTTCCACAAGCAAAAATAGCACATTAGCAACTACGGAAAGGAAAGCTCTGCATTAAAATCCTGTTCGGGACCAGGTGACTTGCAGGCTGAATTACTTTCATCAAGCTCCATTTTATCCTATTAAACCAAAAAGTGCTTCAGCTTGTCATTCCTCCCACCTGCTTTTTCCCCCTTCCTCTAAAGAACTGTCAGCCTTTACTCCAGAGATGCCTGGGACTGAAAAACATGCTTATCCCAGGAGAGGACAGTGTCTCGAGGTCACAGTTGATGTGCACTGGTGAAGCAGCATGAGGAAACCTACATTGCGTGAATAAATAAAGGGGCGTAGCTCAGCCCAGACTCTGTGGAGGAGACAAGATGGATGGATCGAAAGGTCAGAGTCTTGTTTGATAATGGGGGCACTTGTCCCAGGAGTGAAGAGGGGAGAAGAGAGTATTTGGTCTATCATTTGTTGCGGCCGCTACACAGCAAGGTTGAGGAAGAAAGGAATAGTGTTTGAGGTGTACATCCCAGCAGTGTACCAGCGTGCGTTGGCAAAGAATTAAACTTGTCTTTGTAACACGCTGGCTCCTCCTTGAAGCTTTCGTTTCACTAACGTCTGCCTAAAAATGTCGGCATCTCTGTCTCTCAAGGCACCAGCTCTTGTAGATTCTGCTGGGAAAGTCATTTAACCAAGCGTGTCCGAGCTACGCAGCCACCCTGTGCTGCACCGTGGGGAGCAGTGACCAACATTTCAGTTGTGCACCGTGCAGCCGGTGATGCTGGGGCACCGCAGCTGCATCCTGGCCTGGAGCCCTCCTGCACACCCCCAGCAAAGAGGTCTGGAACCCACAGCAGAACCGTAACCTGCTCCCGTGTCGCCAGTGCCAGATCAGGGAAGCACCACGCGTGAGCAGCATGCTGCTGATAGCAGGGACAAAATTCAGAGTTCCCCCGTCAGACAACGCCGCCGGTGAGGTGCGGGATCCCGTGCTGGTCTGACTGGAGCGTGTGCTACCTCCTTGGGGCTGGCGCTGTTCCTCCAGCAGCAGTGCTGGTTAGTCTGTCTTGGACACGACAGCTCTCCAGGCTGGCACCCAGTTTGTCAGCAAACTGGTGAAAATGTTGGTCCCAGGCGTCCTGCAGCAAAACGTTGGTTCCAGAGCTCGCCGTGGCATCGGGGCACCACAGTACAGAGCCGTGTCCCAGTCCTGCCCAGGCAGAGGCTGCAGTGGGAGCAGGTGGAGTGGGGTGTCCTGGAGCTGGGGGCGCACAGGCTGGGGGGCTATGGAGGGAGCTGTTATCCCCCCGTTTTGTTGGTGGGAGGGCAAAGGCCGGACACCTATACCTAAGACCTCCCACACAAACAGGAGCTGAGCACAGGCATGGCCCCATCACCCCTAAAACCATTCTCCTTCCCTCTCAGGCAAGGAGCTGCAGCTACACCGCTGTCTTGGCAGGCTTGCCAGAGCACGTGGAGCTTTCAGCCCTTTCTCTTTGCCAAGAAGTAATCTCTTGCTGTGAGTCATTTGCAGAGCGTGATCATGACTGGGATTTAATTTGTTGTGCTTTGCGATGGAGCTTGCTGGCTTTGGCCCTCTTCCTTAACTCAGGGCCCCAGCGCCACACGTAGATGTTGTCTCTGCTGGCAGAGGTGAACGGAGTGGAGCAGTGGCAGGCAGATGGGCAGGACTGGTGGGGCGGCATTGTGCTGGTGAGCTGGGCTGCAGGAGGGCGTGCGCCCAGCCATGGCATCCACCTGGGAGCCAGTTAGGGGATGCTGCTCTGTGCCACAGGAGCAGCTGGAGGCCACATCCATGCAGGGAGGCAGCTGTGGATGCTTCCTGCCAAAGCAAGGCAGACAGGGTGGAAGCCACCCTGTTTTGGGACCGTTTCCTCGCTATGGGGCGAGATGTGGATTTGCCGTGGTGGGTTTGTCCCACGAGGGCAGAGGCGAGTCAGTATCCCCCAGATGAGCTGTTGAGCCAGCAAGCACCGAATGTAGCTGCAGCCGCGCTGCCTGCAGAGAGCGGGACAAAATTAGCTGTCTTTATCTCCTGTCATTTTGCTTCCGCCAGCTGTCTTAAGCTGGCAGCTGTGTGTCCCTTCTGCTCCTTGCTGCTGGCATGGATGAGGGTGTCCTAGAGAGGGAAAGAAAGCCCCAGTTGCCCTGGCATAGTTTTTCCAAGCCTTGTGGGCATCAGGCATTCACAGCAGATGTGCAGGCAATGCTGGGAGAGCCGGGAACTGCAGAAGGGGAACAGGGCAGCTGTGCGATGGTGGTGGTGGCAGGACAGTGGCATCTGGGCAGGGACAAGGCACTGGCACCCTGTCAGCAGGCAGGAGCGCTGCTGCAAAATGGAAATCAAGGTAAGGCTGCAGCTCATGGCACAAAAGAGCCCTGCAGCCACCTGGGTGGATGAGTGCAGCAAAGCAGGGTCCAGCCCACAGGATGCCTGGCACAGCCCCGCCAGCCCCTGCCCGGTGGTCCTGGCGGAGACGGAGGGGACCGACCGAGCACTCACGGCCCCGCAGCACTGCTCCGCTCTCCAGCCAGGGCCGCTTTTATCCCTGCGACCCCGAGCAGCTCTTCACTGTCTTCATGTGTCCACCAGTTACAAGTGCCTGTGGCACTACCTGGCACGGCAGCCAGTAACTGCACTGTTTTTTGCATTGCAAAATGATTATTAGCACCTCAGTTCATTATCAAAGCAAATTTAATTTTTCAATGTAAAGGAGCCAGTTGTATTTATAAAGGAAACACTGTTGATACAGCCAGAAAAAATTAATTCATGACAAATGTAAGGAAAATTAATAGTCTTTAACCGGGACAATATTTGACTGTGTCTAATTATGCTTTGCCGGGTAAAGTACATAATCTTTGAAAAGGCCTGACAGAGATTCTTGCAGAAGCATTTTACACTTCTTGTGATGAAACTGCATTTAAACATTGGGGTTTTTAATTAACCTTGTACCAGTCTGGTCAAATCATATAAAAACTGTTGTGAAACCTCAGTATCCTCTTGTGTGTTTGTGCACTGCCAGAGGCGTTGTGTACATTCAGGAGGCTCTTGTGTAATCCAAACCCGTTCAGGCAGGAAAAAAAAAAAGGGAGAGGAGAAAACACCAAAGGCAGCATGGCTGCAGAGAGCCCCTGGACCTCAGGTGGGGGTCCTTGCTGGTGGGACGGCAGCATGGACATGCAGACGCCACCTGGATTCGGCCAGTGCCGTGTCTGATCCATCACCTGTCGCTGCTTTCCTCTGCCAGCCCTCCCTGCATGTGTGGCTGTGCCGGCTTACACGCCTGTACGCAAGAAGCAGGACGGGGAAGAGGAGTGGGAGCTGATGGGGTGAGCACTCCTGCATTTCCCTTCAAAGGGGAAGCCAAAGAACCAGGCTCTGCCCCGGGGTCTGTTCACCGTGGAGGGCTTGTCCCTGCTGGTGCAGATGGCCTCGGACAAGCGGGATGCCTGTGCCTTTCCGAGGGCTCTGGCTGGCCCCGCTGGCTTTCCCCATGGCAGACAGACAGCAGAGCACCGCCGCATCAGAACAAAAGCCCGAAGGCTCCTCACCAGACACGTGCCCACATTGACTCAGGGCAGGATGAGTCCCCAGGAGATGTCCACAGGGTAGGGTCTTCCCTGGCAGATGCCCTTCCTCAGGCTGACTGTGGCCCGTGGAGCCTGCAGGCAAGGGTGGCCACAGGAACTCCACAAGTGGAAGGTTCAGCGGGTGTTGGGGGGGTTGGGGTGGGGGAAACCTCACAGAGAGATGTGGGGATCTCTGGTTCTCCTTAGAAGATGTTGCTGGCGACAGCATGCGGATGCAGGTGACATACTGAATGACGGGTGCTTGTCCATAGTAAAAACAGCACAAGCCCAGCCAAGGCACCAGAGGGTCTGTTTCTGCCTGGTTCTCCAAAGGTTTCCGCATCCTGGACATGGCCCGGCCCCTCTACAGTGCCAGCTGTCTCCATCCCTTGGACACAACCGCAGCAATCCTGACCGACAGCAGCAGGAGAGCTGGATCCTCTGTGTGAAGAAATCCCAGGTGCACATCGCCAGGATGAGTTATTGGTGTTGGCACCTTCTCACAACCACGCACTCTTTTACCAAATGATATGCCCGACCCCTGCAGCTCCCAGTGGGGTGATAACTGAGCCAACCCGGGGCCAAAGCTGCCATCTCGTCTCCTTTCTGCCCATGCTGGCAGCTGGCTGCCCGCTTCCCCAAGACGGACTGGTGCTTCCCGCTCTCGGGGGGGAGATTCAAAGCTTGTCCGAGCTTTGGAAAAGCAAACTGGAGGACCCCAGTGCATGAAATCACCAGGCAGGCAGGATGAACCCCACCGTTTTCCTCGTTTCCTTATGTGGGTGTTGCAAAGGGAAGCTCTGCCCCCCGCAGCATCCTCCTCCAGCCCCGCGGCCAGTCCCATGCCACCATCCTCAGCCCTCCTCGGGACAGCTTGGAAATGCGCCATCTTCTCAACTCGGCCTGCCAACTTGAAGCCAATTTGCATTGGATAATTATTTTCAATTAAGTGATAACCATCCTGCTCTGAACAGAAATAATCTTGTCCGAAGGCCAAACAGTTTATCCTGGCTCAGAGACGAGGCTGCAGCTTTGTGCAGACGCGCAGCAGCGTCGGCACCGTTATCGGCTCTGCTGTGCTGAAGGATACAGCTCGTAGCCAGGGAGGGTTGCACGCAGCCCCGTGTGCTGACTAACGCAACACGCTTAAAGCAGCCCGGCTGGCCACCGCGGCAGCCTCCAGGTCCTCACCAGCACCTGCTTCTCCTGTGCAAGCCAAGTCTCCCTTCCCGCTCCCCATCAAGCTAAGGGATTTTGCAACCCTGGAAGTTTTATTCTGGTCCCCAGGCAGCGGCAGAGCTATTTTGCATCTGCAGATCTCACCTGCCCACCAGCTGTCTGCCTCCTGCAGCACCATGCGGAGCGAACACATGCTCTGCACAGCGAGGTACTGCCAGAAGAGTGGTGAGCACCGAAACAGCCCCGATCCCCACCAGGGCCGGCCTCACCGATGGAGAGGGCTCAAACGTGTGTCGTACAAAGTTGGTGCCTTCCTGCTCAGCATCCTCCCCACTAAAGCCAGCTGGCCTCTGCAAGAGCCAGCAGCAGCCACCCTAGGTGCCCTGGTGACCGGCCACTCAGCACTGGTTGTGTGCAAGCATCCTCTCATAGAATCACTTCGGTTGGAAGAGTGTTCAGCTCATCAAGACCGTATTTGCTCTCAAGAGCGCCCTGAGCCACTGAGGGTCCCTCACGCACAGCGGGCAGTGAGTGCGGGCTGGTGACGTGCCCCCGAGGTGCTCTGCCTGTAGGCCGTTCCTCTTGAACTTGGCTGTTGCAATAAAGACAAGCAGGACTGCCGCCCCCGAAGCAGAGAGGCGGCTGGGCCCGTACTGCCCTCGGTGGGGCAAGGACCCACCACGACCAAGCGATCTGCCGCTTTGACAGAAGTCACAGGGATTGAGTGCTGACATGTAGAGGCTGTGGCCGGCCCGGGGAGGGGGAAAGACTAGCGGTGCCAGAGGCCGTCGCCGTCCCCAAGAGCTCGTGCAGGTGCACAGCACAGCTGCACCGGCCTCAGAAGTGGTCCATCCTGGGTGGCTTCTTCCCCTCATCGCTCCATGCCTGGCAAGGGCGGGCATCAGCCAGCCAGGCCGCCAAGCTGGGGTGGTGACGGTCGCATGCACGTAGATCTCTGTACAACACTTGGCTGGGTGGAAGTTGGGGTGGGGGGTGGGGGTTGTTTTTTTTTTATTAATCCACCAAAGCCCAGTCGGTTGGGAAGATTGGACTCCGGAGCTCCTGCAAGTGAAAAATAGCAAATCCAATATCTTTTTAGTGGTGTTTTTATATTCAAATTAGACATAATCTCCATGAATAAAATTACTGTTCCCAAAGGGATCATGCCCAATTTAAATGTATAAAATGTCATTAAAAGGGCACTGGCTTGCTATTAAAATTTAACTCCAGCAAACCCCCAATGTCATTTGTATTATAGTTTTACAATTAAGCCAGAGATGTTGGAAATAATAGTTTTGATGTACAATCTGGTACCATACAGTAGGACTCCATTGTTCTTAAGAAGTCTGCAGCCGGACCCCTCACTGGAAACGCCGCCACGTCGGAGCAGTGGTGCCGCCAGGGCTGGCCGCAGCGCCCGGGGAGGCAGGGCGCAGCCGTGGCACTGCCAAGGGGCATCCACCCGGGGAACAGGACTGGTGCCACACTGCACCATTGACTCCAGCTCAAGGAGCAATCTCGCCCGAGGCCGATGGCTGTGGTGAGGACATAGCCAGCACAAGCAAACATCCCGCTGGAAGGACCCCAAGCACAGGGCTGGGACCCCCTCCCTTTCAGGGATGGGAAAGCTGGCCCAGTACCACGCCACGTAAAGGCTGTGGACCCCCTTCCTTGCAGCCTTGCTGGCTCAAAAGCCAAATGCTGCATCTGGGAGGGTGCAAGGGCTGGAAAGCAGCACCACGGCTGCAAAGCAGGGGCTGCTGGGCTGTGCAAGGAGGGAGGGAGGCACTGCCAAGGAGGAGGCAATCACAGAGGCAGTGCTCTGAGGGATGGGAGCATGCGTATCGCCCCACCACCACCACCACCTCCACTCCTCAATGTGCGGACTGCTCAGGCTGCAGCTGGAAGCAGCAGCTGGAGGCAGGGAGGTGGTGCAACTGCTCACTCACCCGCCCCCAGCAAAGACGTCGCTTGCACCAGCTCATTACTTTGTCTTGAACAGAGTGCTGGTTCGGCCGCCAGTAGCTGCTGGCTGTTCTTCCCCAGTGCAGCGGTAGGAGATCAGGGTCCTGTTGCAGGAGGCAACATCTGAGTGTACTTGAGAAAGGCGGGTGGGCTTTCAGACACGCAGAGACCCCCTCAGTTGCCAAGTGACCTAATGAAAGGCATCTCCACCCTCCCTAAGTGATGATGATTCTGCTGAGCTCTTGCTGTCATGCACTACAGTCCAAAAGAAAACCCATGTAATCCTGGGAGGGGACAGCAGCCATGGAAATGGCTTGTCCTGTCCCAGACACTGCTGGTTCTGCTCCCCTCAAGGCGTCTCCTGGCTTGGCATGCCAGCTGACTGTGGCCACCGAAAGCATGCAAGTGGCGTTTACTACAAAATCTGAGAACGCGAAGTGCCCAGCTACGGTTAGCAGGAGCTGTCGCTTTAGCAAGCTGGTGGCCAGCTCAAGAGCCTGCGCTGACCTCGGGCATCTGAAACAAGGGCCTCTTTTGCTGAGATGTGGAGCAGAAAAAGGAATCCAAGCAAGCCCTCCAGCCCCTTCCCAGCCAACGCTTTCTTTCACACAACGCGCACATGGACCCTGTGCCACCACCCGATGCTGCTGCACTGGCAAGGTGTCTGTCACCCGCCGGCGTCCCCCAGCAGAGCCGTGGGCTGAGGCCAGCCCAGGGCACCATCACCAGTTCTTCCTTTCACCCCGAAAAGGCTGACCCTTTGTCAAAGCCGCGTGCTTGCTCTGCAAGCGCCTGCCCTAGGCGTGGAGAAGACAAGGTGGCCGCTGCGAGCGGTGCGCAAGGGGGAAGGCTGCGGGGCAGCGGGCACAAGTCCCCAAGCGCCTTGCGGGCACAGCATGCGTGCCCCGGGGCTGCAGCGGGGTGCCGTGAGCTGAAGCAGCGCACGCAGCCCAGCCATGCTCCGTGACCTCAGCAGACCTGTCACAGTTTGCCTTCCAGAGTCAGCACGAGACTGCGCACGCAAACAGCCGCTCCCTTGAAAGGGACTGCTCAGAAAGAGTCTTCGCTCTCTACCAAATAATTACTATGCATTAAAGGGTATAATGCATATTTAAATATGCATTTAGCTGTCAGAGTAAGCAGGTGAGTGAATACGCATGTTATAAAATACACGTATTTAACTAATATGCAATTAATGGGGCAAAACAGTCAAAACTATTTATTACTTCAGGGAACAGAACACCTTCTCCAAAGCATTTTAATTACTGCAGCAATATTCGGAAAGCAAAGATCACATTCAATCTTCCTCACTCTCCTTTCTTTTTCCCCAAGGAACAGAAAAACTATGTTAAACCCCACCGATCCTACACGTAGGAGAGAACTGTTCAGCAAAACCAAATATGCGGACCCCCGGGAAGGTTGCGATCGAACAAAGAGCTGCGACGGGAGAGAAGTAAATACCCTGGTGGAGACGTACAAACCAGCCCAGCTTCTGGCCTCCACTCCAGCAAGGTGCAGCTGCAGCGCAGGACAAAGCTGCAGCCCCCGGGGGGGACACAGGCAGCGCTGCAGGGAGCAGCGCCACAAGGGCTGTGCCCAGCACTGGCACAAGGGCATGGAGATGCTGCAGCACAGGCAGCCTCAGGGGCTGCTGCCAAAGCTCACCCTCCCAGCCGGGTGGCTTCTGGCCACCCCTGGGGAATGAGAGGTCCGAGGCATGCCCCCTTTGGTGGCACCCACGGCAGCCAGAGCCATGGCATCCTCTGCCAGTCTCCTCTCTTGTCATCTGTCTGGCAGTTGCCTGAATTACTACTGGAGCTCATAAAGCACATGCAAACAGCCTGCAAAATGGGAAGCATTCATCTGAGACATGCAGCCCAAACACCCTGCTTGCACTGCAGACGGATCACTTAGCCTTGTCATTGTGTTTATGAGGGTGAGAGAGTTTTTCACTGCCACGATATTTTCCCATTAGCCATTACAAGGAGATGCTGCTGCAGGGAACAAGGGAAAGGTTTCTCCTATGCATGACTGAGCTGCAAAGGCCAAATCAAAGGGACCGGTTGTGCCCTGGGTAATTCTTACCTTGATTTCCATGTTGAAACACGATAAGCCATGTAATAAAAACCTCGCTTCCTTCCCGCACCCTCATGTTCTCTCTGCTGGACCCCTCCTGGAGCCCAGCCCCATGGCCACCAACAATGCTGAAATTTCAGTGGCACGCTCTCCCTCCTCAGGCCAGCGCTGTCACTATATGCCCACAGCAGCGGATCCCAAACGGGCCCAGTGCCACACCACTGGGGTCATAGCGAGGTGCAGCAAAGCCTCAATGCACAGCGGTGCAGAGGAAAAACGAGGCCTGGGGACCAGCCTGCAGATCAGCATGAGTCGGTGAGCTGCGCCATCAGCAGCCACCACTGCACCAGGCGGCCCCCACCCTCATCCCCCTGGTCTGCCTGGCCAGGGTCTCCACTGCACACATTATTCTCCTCCTGCCGCTTGCCGGTGCACGGGCACAAAGGGATGGCAGGAGAGGGCACGGCTCTGCCTGTCTGCCTCTTGCTGCTTCTCTCCTCTGCAGCCAGCAGCAGCAGCCAGCAGAACCCCCCCCTGTGAGGCAGCGGTGACTGTGGAGCAAAGCCCGTATCTCCACAGGCTTCTCCTCGTGTGCAGGGCTGCAAAGGAACAGCTTGTTCCCGCGTGCACCCAGAGACCAAGAACCAGCAGCGCACTCCAGGTCCCCCATTGTTCGCGCTGCGCCACCTCCCCGAGCACTTTCTGCACATCCTTCCCCGGGGGAGGGAGTTCTGGTTTTATTGTCACAGAGAAGCAGCAACTTCATGAAAATTTTTTTTTTTTTTTTTTCCTTTTAAAGGGGGGTTCCAAATTGATGCTAGAGTCAGAATGCTTCGAGTCATTAGGTGACTGACAACATACCAGGTCATATTTTGCATTAAAATACATGAATACAAAATGAAAACATTGGCAGATTTAGCATCCAGTGGTCCAATGGGGAAATGCCCCCATCCGGGCATTTCCAACAATAGATCACATCTAAAACTGTTCTGAGTTTGGTCCTGACCATTAATGTTCTGCACAATCGCATGAAAAAAGTCCCTTTTAATTCTTAAAAGGAAAACAGTTTAATCATTGTAACTAACTATACCTTCAGGGTATCATTTCAAAAATACAGGCAGAGATTAGAAGGGATTTGCGAGATTGTGTTTATTCCCAATTTAGGTGCTTTCCATAAATTAATTATAAAAGCAAGCCCAAACCAGTCAGAAGTACACTGGGAAATTCTCAGAGTGTTAGTCATTTTCATGCACTAATATTCATGCCATCTGCCTGCCTTTTTTATTTTTATTCTAAATGCTTCTTTGTTAACCGTAGCCTGCTTGCTTTTGCTGCGTTCAGTCCCTCTTCCCCTCACCCTGCTGCAGGTAGTTACCATGAGCACGCTGTTATATTTTTATTGAAAGAGCATTAAAAGGAGGAAGGCTTGTTTTGGTAATCGGCACTGATGCACGGCAAACAATGCCTCATCACGATACAGCCAGGAGCCGTCGTTTTGCTCCCGTTTAGAAGATTTGCTCCCACGTGTGCCTCGTTGCCTTTCCAAGCTCTCCCCACCAAGGCGGTTTGCAGAGGACCATGGGCTGGAGGTCGCTTCCCGGCAGTTTCAGCAGGATGGAGAGCACGGGACTGGGATGCACTTGCCCTTGGCCCTTCACCTAGCACAATGTGAAGCGCTGGGAGAGCCACAGGTGTGGGCAGCAGAGCAGGCTGACCATTTCTCCATGTGTGGTATCCACGTCACGCAGTCAAAGACCAACTTGTGGGCCGGCCTATAACGGCAATGCTAAAACACAGGTGTCGAGCATCCCCCAGACAAGCGTCCTCCAGCATCCCTGGCAAGCGATGGCAGCAATGCAAACCCAGCATAGGAGCTCCTCTGGTAAGACTGGGGGACAGCGGGTCATCCTGGGACAGGACGAGATCTGCCCGAAAATGGTCCCACTGCCGTCAGCACGCCTGCAGCCTGCCCAGGAGGAGCGTGGCGATTAACAAACCCTCCATCGCCTCGGGAGCTGCAGCCCCAGCTTAACCAACCCAGCTTCGTCCAGCCGCTTTCAGCTGGGGAAGGGGGACACGGGGGAAGCAGACGCGACCTGTGGGGACACACAGGGACAGCTGAGCCGCGGCTGCAGGACGCGTGTCAGGGCAGCCTGGTGCCATCCTGGGCAGGCGCAGGGCGGCATGGGGGGGCCGTGCCAGGCAGAGCCAGCGCTGCTGGCCGGGACACCCATCCCTCTCGCCAGGCTGGCAAGGGTCACCACCTCCTGCCCTCGCAGGACTGTGCCCCCCCCCCCCCCCCCCCAGCGCGTCTGGGGACGGCTGCTCGGGCAGCCTAATGACAAGAACCAGAGCTCGCTCCTCTCTCGCAGCTCTCTGGGCCCCGCTGTGTGTGCTGGTTGTTCCCCCCACCCCCCCGGCGGGGTCCTCCCTGGTGCCCCCGAAAACACCCTGAGACACCATACGGAGCAGATGCCTGCTGTGAAAATCCAGCAGCCCCACTTCTGCCGCCTCTCCGGGCCAGCCCAGCCAGGAGGCAACCAGCAGTGGTTTGGCTTTGTCCATCGAGCCACTGGGAAAGGGGAAGGGGAGGGCAGGAGTCAGCACGGGGAAGACCCCAGGAGCTGCATCCCCTGGCCAGCAGAGACCCAGCGCGGTGGCCCAGGCCCAGCCAGGACACTGCACGAAGGCAACTGGTGCTGAGCTTGGTCTTCCGCTGTGAATTCTCCCCAGGTAGAGCTTTGAGCCTTCTTTTAAAGGTGGCAGTTGTCTCTTTTAAGAAAGGAAAATTCAAATATTGCTCCTTAGAACAGCATTGCCCAAAGGTTTCGGTTGCTCCTAAATAAAAAATCTTAGCTATCCCTTAAGAAGGATTAAAGAAACCAGTGTGGTTGAAATCCCTAATGGAGACGGTATGTTTTTTTGTCCCTACAGGAAACTTTTGAAAAAATTTTAAAAATAATCTTGTGATAATAGCCTAACAGCCCAAGTACACATTCGCCCTCCAGTAAAGTCAGACTCTCCTCGGGCTAATCGACTTCTGAACATCACAGAGCCTGAAATGGCAGTGCCCTGCGCCTCGTGTGCCGCATGCGAAACCCCCGGCTGTGCAACCTGCACCGTGGAGAGGAGCCACCTCTGCTGCGGGCACAGCGAGGCAAGCAGGAGTAGCCATGGAGGGAAGCTCAGACTGGCACAGGATGGGAAAAGCCAGGCTCCTGCTGCCCTCGGCCCCAGCTGGGTGGGCAGTATGCTCCCACAGGTCCCTCTGTCCAAGGAGAAGTCCTGGAGATCCAAGGGTGGTGAGAAGGAGCATGGGAAGTGAATGCATTAGGAGAAGCAACCCCAAAGGGCCGTGGCTCTCCGTGGGTCGGGGCAGTCCCACCTCCATGCGTGTAGGTGCTGAGACACCATACGGAGTAGAGCTTGGAGCCTTCAGGTGATGGGGGGAAGGAGAGATGAGGGCCTGTGGGAGCACACATGAAGCCCTTACATGGACCCAAACCTTCCCATCACCACGTACTGGCGATGACAAGAAAAATTACTGATGGAGCATAGGACGGCATGCTGGGAATGGGGTGGGATGGGATGGGATGAGATGGGAAGCGATGGGATGGGATGGGATGGGATGGGATGGGATGGGGGTGGGGTGGGATAGCTGGACAGATGGAGACCCAGCTGTTGTGCTGGCTTTTTGCAAGGAACTGCCACACCTCCACACTCCTGTATCCTCTGGAAGGCTGCAAACTTTGCCAGGGGGTTCTTGTATTTTGAAAGGCATCACCTTCATGTAGTGAAAGCCAGTGCTTGTCTTTCTCCTGCCCTGACATGCACTCTAAAATGCCATCAAGGTCCTGCTGTACCCAAGAGGTGATTTTTCCACCTCCTCTGGTGGAGTACACCCCCCCCAAGTCACTGGCAGAAGCTGTTGCTCAACTTATGGCAGCTCCCTGGCCTTGCTGGCAAGCAGCCCGTGGCTCGCAGAGGCTGGGCAAAGCTCAGACACGTCTCCTACAGCTGCCTTCTGACCCAGACGGTGAGCTGGCTCTCTTTGCACCAAGCCCAGTGGCAGGAAAAAATATAAGCGAAGCCTTCAGAACAGCCTCATACAGGGGAAACGTGAAAACAGCATTCAGGGAGGCTATTCCCACAATAAGGCTTTTCCAGTTGTGACAGCATTGATGTGCTAGCTGCGAAGACAAACCCTTGCAAGTTTGCACAGGGGGAAAGAAAAGCTGGACCTGGACCTGGCTGGGACATACCCAGTGTCCTTGCTCCTCCAGCAGCAGCCCAGCCGTCTGCCAACAAGTGGAGAAAGACACGGCATCTGTTCCTCTCTCTCATTTCAGCTTTCAGACAGGCTTTGCAGAGCTCTGCAGAGTTTCCCAGGGGTGAAATGGTCTGCAGGACTGTCTGAAACAAAGCAGATGGTAAAACCAGAATTTATTTACCGCTCAGTTTTCACCAGGGTGTCCAGATAACAGGAAAGATGCCAGGTCACACATGAGAGACCAATTAACTAACTGCTTTGATGATGCTGAAACTCCGGGGTGAAGCAAAGCAGGGTAGGACAAGGAAAGGCTACAAGGCATCCCCAGGTCAGGCGCGCTGATGGACACTGTGCAGCATTTCAGAAGGAGCCAGCAAAGGCGGGTCAATGGCAGAGGTGTCGGTGGAGCAGTGGCGGGTGCAGAGCCATGAGGAGCAGGCAGAGGCAGCGGGGAGGCCGGGCTGGACTCCCCACAGCCACCCACGTCAGTGGCCTGCCCCGGCTGAGGCGATGACGGCTCATACACAGCAGGAAAATGATTCCGAAGGAAAAGGTGGGATGGGAATACTGTGACGGCTAAAGATGCTGTGGGGGCTACGCCTGACGTATTCATTGTCATGGTGTGCACAGAGGAGCGGAGAAGCTGGCCAGGGGGGTACCGCGGAGAGGCAGCGCAGGCTGGCATTTCACCAAAAGAAGGGAATTAGAGGAAATACAGAAAATACGACATGTAAATGATGCATATATCTCTGCCTGTGTGGGTTTTTATACGCATATACATGCGTGTACTATTTACAAAACACCAAAATGGGAAACTGGGAATTGCTATCCAGTTTGTCCCATGGGACAAGAGGAAGAAGAGAACGGCAGGTTGAATGACATTCAGTGTAAAAAAGAGGGAAGGAAATAGCTCCTTCTCTTCGTAGGGCTGTGGTGTGCCCTCGAGCCAGGTGACAGAGGGGTCTCAAACAGACTGAACACTCATCTGCTCATCTGAGCCTGTTCAGGCTCAGAAATAGTCACTGCCCACGTGTTTTGCCCGAGGGCACAACTTCTGGGTCCAGGTGAAGCGCTAATTAATAGGGGTTATTTCTTGGGGTGGCTCACTGGTACCCCTGCTCTGAAAGGTCCAAAGCAGCTGGGACCGGCCAGCCTGGGGAGTGGGCAGGGGGATGGGAGCACCAAGCTGCTGCTCTCTGCCCTCAAGGGATGCTCAGGCATGGCTTCAAACTGCTTTGGTCCCTGCAGTGGTGGGGCAGCTGCACACCCCTTGAGATGTGCTGTACAATCTACTGCCCGACTTCCTACAGCCCTTCACACCTCCCTGCAGCTGCCCCCATGCCACCCCTTTCCCCCAGACCCGGCTTCACGGTCCTGCCCCAGTCCCTCCAGCTCTCCCGCAGCACTTCCAGTCTCCTCCTACCTCCACAAGCGCTGGCTGAGCAGGAGCTGGCTGGTGCTCCAGGTGCCTGGGTGCCTCTCCAGCAGGACCAGCAGCAACCACAGAGGAGGCATCGCTCCATCCCTTGCAAGGGCACTGGCCCTGCTCCCCCACCTTGTGCCCAGCTTGAGCAAGCAGGACTGCTGGCCAGGCTGGGATGAAAAGTGGATGGAAGTCCCATGCACGTTAGGGAAGGGTCAGCAGAGGTGGGCAGACGTCACAAACCTTCATCCCTGCAGGGAGGGTGTGTCAGCAGGCACTCCTGACACCCCCCGCAATGGAAGGTGAGGTACCAAGACTGCACCCCCCTCTAGTCAAAGAGACGGCATCAGGCACGCTGTCCTCCTCCCACTCCCAACTCGCTGGCTCAAAAACCACGAGGGCTTGGAAAAAAGTTGGACCACTCTGATTTGCCCTCTGTGTCTGGAGATGTGAGCCGCATTTCTACAGCCGTTGGGGCAAAAGGTGGATGTGTAGAGGGCCAGGACCTTGCCAATGACGCGTGGAGGGGAGGGCTGCATTGCAATCTCGAGTCTTATGGTCAGTGCCTTCACCCCCTCTGTCCTCATCCCCGGGGAACACTTCAGTGAGGCGTCCACCTCCTTCAACACTGAAGGCGGTCATCCACAAGGAAGAAACTCACGGGGAATCAAGCTTCATTTCTTCCCGTGCTCATGGAATGCCTTTTTAAAATCAAGCGCACAAGCCCACGATGCCAGGACCCGGGGCTCCAAGTTACGCTTGAGATGGGGTGATCCAGGGGAGGAAGCTGTGGGCATTAGGAGCAGGCTTCAAGTGCAATCCCTTTTGTGCCCGGCCTGACGACACAGTTTTTGACCAGCACAGGAGTTGAGGAAAGAAAAGGCTGGGGGTGGGGGTCGGGGGTGGGTGTCATATCTCCATGTATAAAAAACACCCAGCAGGGGAACAAAGTTGCAGGAGCCAGGCTCTTCTCAGCAGTGCCCGCACCCAGACACAGAAAGTTCCACGGCAACAGAAGAAAACTGCTTCTTCACTCTTGAGGATGGCTGAATGTTGGAACTGGTTGCCCAAAGAGGCCATGGAGCTTCCATCTGTGGAGATACCCCAGTCCCAGCCGGACACAGTCCCAGGCAACTGGCTATAGGCGACCTTGCTTTGAGCAGGGCTTGGGCCAGGCAGCCTCTGGAGATGCCTCCAGCCTCAGGGACCCTGTGGCTCTGAGCTGCACCCTGCTGCAGAGGACACCCGTAAGATGCAGTGCAAGAGCATGGCACTGGCAGCGACCTGGCCTCCAGAGGGACTGAGGAGCTACCACCTTTCCAAGAGGCAGCAAGTTTCTCACCATGCTGGGTGAGTGACCGGCGACGGGAACAGGCACGTAGAGCTGGGCTGCTGCCAGCTTGTATGGTGCAAAAGGATTTTGTCACCAAACTGTGCGAGTGATGGGATCCAAAGGAGCGGGGCTGAGCCTGCAAGCAAAATATCCTCAGGTCCCACGTGAGAGGCTGGATTTGTCCCACTGGAGCTGACTGCCAGCTGCATGCAGGGAAGCAGACATTCCCTTGTCCTCGCCCGGGTCATGCTGTCACAAACTTTTGCCACCGAGCAGTGGTTTTCTGAGGCCATGCACACGCACACCACGCTGAGCAGATCCTGAGACCACTGTGTGCCTTGTACTGGTGCTGCTGGAGGAACTGGCCAGGTGTTCAGACATCATTGCTGTGCATGGCACGCTGGCTCCAGCAACAAGAGGCACCAGCAGACTTGGCACATTCTCCTGGAGGAGCGACTCCACCGCCTCCACCGGATGATCAGCAGGAAAAGGAAAAAGGGAAAAGCGAAAAGGGAAAAGGGAAAAGGGAAAAGGGAAAAGGAAAAGGAAAAGGAAAAGGAAAAGGAAAAGGAAAAGGAAAAGGAAAAGGAAAAGGAAAAGGAAAAGGAAAACCCTTGCAGCCACTGCGCTGCAAGATTCGTGTGGAGATGTCATGCTGGAGAGCGTATACTCCTGACACAAATCCTTACGTGATCAGGGAGGGAGATAAGATGTCAGCTCTAATGATAACCCAGATCAATAAAATCAAATAAACTTTCAAGCAATTACTAAAAAATAAAACGGATTCTGCTGGCATAATCTGACAACATACTGGCGGTGGGAGCAGACATGCATCACGATAAAGGAAAATCCTACTAGCAGAGTACAGTTTCATTAGATAAGCTGATACCTCATATAGCACTGATGATTCGTGCCAGAGAAAAGCACTGTAAGTTGCTGGCCTCGGAGTTTGCTATAAAATTCCCGTTAAGATCAGACAGTTGTGCACTCCAGCTCTCTCCAGCCTTCTTGCTAAAGCTTCCAGCAGACAATGAAGACTCTTATTTCCCCGGGCAATGAGGAGGAGGAGGAGGCCCTGTAGCAGACAGACCTTTTGTTTTCCCAGCAGCACCGGGCGCAGTGAACCGCGGGCGCAGGGAGCCACGCGAGCCAGCCAGGCTCTGCCTGCGGGCACGTCGCAGCTGCCAGCCGGGGCACAGGGCCTGCAGATCCTCCTCCTCACACAAAAACCTGCCGCCAGGTGTGCTGCAAGCCATCCCCACCTCTTGCGTGGCGCAAGCTTGTGAAGCACCTGCTGTGGAACCGCAGAAGGAATCCCAGGTAGATATTCTGGGATGTTAAACTTCCATGCATGTGTTCTCTTTAGAGGTGTGACTGTACTTACTCCCAGGGACAACACGCCTGTTCTAGCCCGCCTTCCTATATGAGCTCATGTCTTTTTTTGGCTTCTCCACCCACCCACTCCTATAGCCAGCTGTGTTCATTTTGTGACCATAAAGCAGATGCGGGTCAGGCTCCCAGCAAATTTCAATCTGGCTATTAACAAGCAAAGTCTGTTTAGCGCTGGGAGAGGCTTTACTCCGCCTCTCTCTGGCCTTTGGAAACTTCACAAAGTAGTCACGGCAGACTCTGAGGTGGAAATGATCATCCTACAACAGTACCCAATGCCTGTAGTGTCAATTGTCAGCTAGGGGTGGCAATCCCTCTTCATCAGTGAAGCTTAGGCAACCAGCTCAGCCTAGATCCTTACTGGTGGGGTGCTCTGTATGGCTTCTTCAAGCAGCTGGACAAAGGGATCTCTGGGAGATGAATGCTGTATCTGGAGCAGCAAGCTGCGTGGATGGTTCCTCTCAGCCGGCACGTTCTCACTCTCACTTCAGAGTAGGTATGCGCTGCTTAAGAGATGCAGGTTGGGTCCCAGCAGGGTGTATCATGGCTCCTCTGTGCCTCCTGGGCCAGCGGACAGAGAAGTACTTCAGTGATGCCTCAGGAGATAGAAGTGAAAGAGATCAGAGCTAAAAAAAAAAATAAAATTCCTGATGAGGGATGAGGTTGGGTGACCACAGCAAAACAGAACCTGGGAGGACCCATCACCCTGTACGTGGTCTGGAAACCCAGCACCTCCAAGCAAAAGTGGTATAGGTCATCACCAACCTCTTTAATGACCTTGGCACAAAGCCGTGGCTAAAAGCTGGTTGACGTAGTAGTTCCCACCCCGCCTTACTTACTGATCGGTGATGATATTAGACAGCGTTACACCTTATAGCATTACAGCAGTACTTCTCCTACAAAGGCATGAAGGTGTCACCATGCTGATGGACCCAGTTCGGTGTCACAGTTTGCGATATTTGGTATGGCCTCTCTGCCAGCTCTGGAGAAGACACCAGAAGACAAGAAGACATGTCACCAGAAGACAAGATAGTACCTTGATGTTGCAAGGAATTTGAAAAAAAAAAAAAAGTCAAAAGGAACCCAAATCAATGGATGCAAACATATATACACATATATGGGTATGGGTATGAACGCACAGACGCTCCCAGCCGAGCCTCCCCGAGCGCGCCTGTTCCCGGCGGGGCGGGGCGGGGGGCGGGGCGGGGGGCGGGGCGCGGGGCGGGGGGCGGGGCGCGGGGCGGGGCGCGGGGCGGGGCGTGGCGCGGCGGCCGCCCGGGGTCGCTGCGGCGGCGGCGGCGGCGGGCGGGCGCGCGGCGCGGCCATGGCGGTGTTCGTGACGCGGCGGATCCCGGCCGAGGGGCTGCGGGTCCTGTCGCAGGCCGGCGGGTGAGCGCGGGGCCGGGTGCGGGGCCGGGTGCGGGACAGGCGGCGGGGTGACGGGCCGCGCTCCCGCCGCAGGTGCCGCGTCCAGCAGTGGGACTCGGAGGAGCCGGTGCCGCGGGCAGAGCTGCTGGCCGGCGTGGCGGGGAAGCGCGGGCTGCTCTGCCTCCTCTCCGACCGCATCGACCGCGAGGTGCTGGAGGCCGCCGGTGGGTGCGGGCTGCGGCCCCGAACCCCCCCCAACACCACCCCGTTCCCCCCCCCGTCCGCGGTCCCGCCGTCCCGGGGCGACGCTGGGCAGCCGCGTGCTGGTGGTATCTTGCAGGACCTGGCCTGAAAGTCATCAGCACCATGTCCGTGGGCTTTGACCACCTCTCCCTGGACGAAATCAAGAAGCGGTAACTAACCCTCCGGGGGGGGTGGGGGCGTGGGGGGGCAGCGGGGAGGGAGGCGAAGCCATTGGCACGGCCTGGGCCTGCACCTCCCTCTTGCTAGGTTGGGGTTGGGGTCACCCCCGACCCGCCTGAGGTCACCCCCGACCCGCCTGAGGTCACCCCCGACCCGCCTGAGGTCACCCCTGACCCGGCTGGGGTCGCGGGAGCCTTTGGATGCTAGGGAAGGGCTAGGCTGACCCAACGGCAATTGAGAAGAGTCTTGAGGAGGAGGAAGGGCTCAGGGGCCAAAACGGGGGCCCTCTTGCTCGTGGTGCTGCAGGTACCTAGAAGGAGGTAATAGCTTCAGCAACCTGCCCAGAAACCTGTAGGTAGCACCACGAGGCTGGCGGCGTTGCCCCCGAGACCTTCCTTGCCTTGCAGAGGGATCCGGGTGGGGTACACCCCCGACGTCCTGACCGATGCCACTGCAGAACTCTCCGTGGCTTTGCTGCTGGCTGCGTGCCGCCGGCTGCCGGAGGCAGCGGAGCAGGTAAAGAAGTGAGTATCAGCAGCTGCCAGCTGGAGCAAGGGCCTGGCTTCTGAGCCTCCCAGTTGAGAGCTGCAGGAGAAAGCATGCCACACCAGACAGGTGAAGGCCAGAGTTTCACCCGGCTTGCACCAAAACATCTTGCAGGCCCAGGCCGAGTCCCCTGCAGTTCTGTGACACTTTGGAGATGCGCTCCGTGGGGGCTGTGAGAGGTGCAGAACTCCCCCTCTCTATGCTAGGTTAGCGGACCTGTGGCAGACAGCACCCAAAGCCACCACAGATCCCTCAAGGAGGACACACGTGGAAGGTCTGGCCATAGCTTCTAGGGCTGTGGTTAGTGGTGCCTAAAGTTGGCCCCAAGGTGGCTGCTGTGCGCCCAGGGTCCAAGCAGGTTCCTGCAGGAGACCACCGAGGTCACAAAACGGGAACCTGAGAGAATGTGGCTGGACAAGGCTATGAGCAGGCTCTCCCCTGCTGCTGTCTGACATTTGTTTCCATCTCACGCTCTCTGCCAGTGGTGGCTGGACAACGTGGAAGCCCTTATGGATGTGCGGCTATGGTCTGTCTGGTAGTACGGTGGGCATCATAGGTCTGGGGAGAATAGGTAAGTGCAGGTTGGGCTCAAGGTTCGTGTGTTGCTGTGGTGGCGGGGGGGTGGGAGATTCCGCTGAGGCGGTGTCCCTGGCACTCGCCTCTAAAATCCAGGAGAACAAGGGGAGATGTGTAGGGCCTCCTCTGAACAGCGATCTTGACTCACCAGGCCCAAACCTTAGAAGTTTAAAGCGTTCAGACATGCCTGCTACCTGAACGCTACAGCAAACTGGACATTGTCCTCTCGATTTTTAGTTAAACGAATGCCCTGTACGAAGTCCAAGGTGACGTGCCTGTCATCCGTTCCGTTGTGAACTTTGTCAGCCGATGGCTTGTGTCTTTCCTTCTTTCTTGCTCCTAGGACAGGCAGTTGCCCACCGCCTAAAGCCGTTTGGGGTCAAGAAGTTTTTGTACGCTGGCACTTGTCCGAAATCAGAGTGCGCTGCGGAGTTTGCAGCTGAGTTTGGTAAGGAGGGCGGCAGAAGCGGGGGCGGCTGTCGGGCAGCGGCGGCAGGGCAGCGCGCAGCACTGTGGCTGGGTTGGCTCCGGGGGAAGTGTCACCCCACCAGGGCTGGCCTCCCACAGGGAGGGGCGAGCAGGAGGTTCTGGGGGGCTCCCTGGTGTAGCTGGTGTGAACCACCGTGGTGGCAACAGGGGAGGGGATGGCAAATCGCAAACGTTCCCTGCGCAGCGGCGGGGAGGGGCACCTGCTGCCTTGAGCCGGGCAATTCCAGCCGGAAAGCTGGACACACCTGGCCGCGAACTGGCTGCCCACCGGAATTGTGGGTTGTGGCCGTTCCTGCTGCTTTTGCATTTCATCTTTCCCTTGTGTCCATCTGTGTGTGACCCCCAGTTTTATCCCCGCAAGGAAGTGGAATGGAACAGACAGGGAGGGGACAGTGGCAGCTGCCCCTGGGAGGAAGGGAAGGGTCTTGTGGACCTCCCCCCCCCCCCCCCGCGAGATGGGTACCGAGGCATCTGTCCTGCACGGAGGAGGGGACAGGCTGAGGCTGACCACAGATCTTTGCTGAGATGCTGGCTGCTGGAAACAAACGTCAACTCTAACCTCCTGCTTTAACATTCATGTTAAATTAATGTCCGGCCAAGCCTGGGAATGTCTCTTAGCTGCGGAATGGGACTTTTCCGTGGCCCTGTTAAAAAGTCCCAAGACTTGCATCAAGTGCTAATTTTCACTCCAAAGCCAGTGCATTTCCAGTTGGTACTTTTTTGCATGAAATTATCGGCAGAACTTGTCCGTCTCCTTGCACTTTTCCTCTTGCCTCCAGGAGTGAAAGAGAGATTTAATGCTGGTGCAAACTGCTGCTGCCATATTTTGCTGTCTAAACATGAAATACATACCAGAGCCTCCTTCGGGCCAGACGGCTGAAGCATCACTCGTTTCCCCTTTGGCTCAATTTTAAATCAAAAGTGAAACAAAACACTGCAGTGCTATCTGCAGGAATGTGCATGGTTTCTCATGTTTTCTGGTCTTTGTGTCTCCCAGTCTGTGGAGGATGGTCAGCCAGGTCTCTTCAGAGCAGCACGTGCTTTCTGGTGAACCTTATGGATAAGAGGGTTGCTGAAGTGGGTTGGTGACATACCCGAGCAGAGCTGTGACCTCTTGTTTCTCCACTCAGTCCCACTCACGAGGCTGGCCGAAGAGTCGGACTTCGTTGTGGTGACTTGTGCTTTGACTCCGGCCACCCAGGGAATGTGCAACAAGGACTTTTTTGGCAGAATGAAGAAGACCTCTGTGTTCATCAACACGAGCAGGTAATTGCAACCTAGCTGCTGCACGGGGGGTGACTGCCACGCTGCCGACAGCTGTGGTTGCAGGGGAGAACTGGTAGGCTCTGAGGTGCGCTCCCGCTGGGACTCCAGACAGCCTGTACATGTTCATGGCTGCAGCTGCCGGAACCGTTTGTCCAGCACGTTGTCCATCCAGCCCAAGGTCTCTTGGGATCAAGGCAAAGGCATGGGAAGTTATTCAGGGGGCTGCAGCCTCTGTCTCCTCCCCAGGGCCCCGTGTCCCACCCCGGTGAGGTGGACGGGCGGTGACAGTTGGGTGGTGTGGGGCTGAGGGCTTGTGCAAGAGACAGATGCAACTGCCAGAAGCCTTGCATTTGAGGTGGAGGCAGCTGCAACAGGACTCCTTGGTGGGGTCTGGCAGTAGCCTCCCGTTCCCGTTGCCTCCCACCGTGGCTGCCCTGGGGTCATCCTGTTCTCCAGCACCCAGCTCTTCTCCCTGCTGGTGGGCAGCCTGGAGCAGGAGCAGCTCATTGCAGTGGGAGGTTCAGGTGCATCCCAGAGAGGGTCTGACCTCTGCTCAGGCAGCCCTGGGGACCTGGGGGCCGGTGCCCAGGCTGTCCTACATGACCCAAGCCCTGGCCACGCACTCCTGGGAGCCCACGGGACCCCTCAGCAGCAGCTTGGGCCTCTCTCTCTGTTTTCCAGGGGGGCCGTGGTGAACCAGGATGACCTGTATGATGCGCTGGCCCATGGGCAGATTGCAGCAGCAGGCCTGGATGTCACGACACCGGAGCCACTGCCCACTGACCACCCCCTGCTCTCCCTCAAGAACTGTGGTAAGTGGGCAGCAAGGCCCCCAGTGTGCTCCAGCAGCCTGTGCTTGGGGTGCCTTGGGTGCCCACAGCTGGGGACCCGCTAGCTGGTGTGACGAGATTCTCTGTCCCCGTTAGCCTGCCAGTGCAAGCATACACTAAAATGCGGAAGGACAGAAAGGTCAAGTGTATTTGAGCAGACTGTGCCCACTGTACGATGCAGGGAGCTGCCAGAGGGGAAGATCTCACCAATGTGATGTCAAACTAGTACGGGAAGTATTATAATTCTCCAGAAAGCAGTTGAGATCAGCTCATTTTTTAGCACCTTCCTGATGGATCTCCATTCAGGGGGCTGAGGCATGGGGTGAAATTCCTGAAGGGGTCTGATACCAGCAGGTGCCTGAATGGGAAAGCAAATGCCTGCTGGTGGCCTGCCAAGTTCTGTTATTCTGTAAACTCCTGGGCATATACTCAGTTAGAAAAGCTTCCCATGCAGCTAAACAGCTGGGTGCTGGATCTACCTAGAGGAACCTTGGCCTTCGGAGCGCTGCAGCCACTGCGGGGCTCGACCGTTAGCCCACCCGCTGTGAGCCTGGTGTGGGATGAGCAAGGGTTTCTTTGCAGGTGGGCTAGCTGCATCCCCTGGACAGCCCAAGGCAACTTTCACAACAAGGCATCAGGCCGCTGGGAAGGTGCTGGTCCCAGGACTAGTGCGTGTCTTCTCCAGAGGAGGTTAGGTCGGAGGAGAAAGGCTGGTTAGGAAGGGGCTTGCTCAGCTGCTCTTGTGCTTCAGCATCGCCAAACCGCTGGAGGCAGGAGCACCTTCAGCCAGGGGCCAGTAGCTGATCGCCGCTTGATTCACCAGTGCTTTCCCGAGACCTTGCTGAGAGCTGCTGTGTGGGGCAGGATGATATTTTGGGGCAGGATGATATTTTAGCGCAGGACGTTGGCAAAACCCTCAGTCTTAGTTCCTGGGATCCTCGTTGGTGAAGGGTGAAGGGGCTGTGCTAGGGGCTGCTTCTTATGGCCTTGCCACGTACCAGCACAGTTCCATCCTCACAGGCATCACAGGCTGGCCAGCAGCCTGGGACAAGTTAGGGATAGCTCCTGGTGTGTTCACTGCCTTCCCTGGCGTGGCCTTCAGTGAGTATCTTGGCCTGTCCCCTGTAAAGCTGGAGCAGGAGCTTTCCTCCTCCACAGGCTCGCAGGTATCCCTTGAGGCAGAAAAAAAAAAAAAGACAGAAATGCAACACCGAGCAGGCAGTGCTTTCTAGTTAGAAAGTAACCATCTTGTGATTGTCTGCTACCCCGTCACTGGTGCAGGGGCAGGGTGCCTGTTCCTACCTGGGTGCTGGGCTGTGCTGGGGTGGCCAGCCCTGCTGAGAGCTGATGGCACCAGGTGGGCCAGAGCAGCTCCCTCTTGCACGATCGAGTGCCTTGGCTGCTCAAGCTGCCCCCAAAGCGTGCGAGCCAGCGTGTGCATCTTCACTTGCATGGGCAAAGTACTGGAGTGGCTGTGCAGGATGTTCTCTTTCCAGGAAGGAGGGTTTTGGAGTAGGAAAAGGCTGTTTCCAAAAAAAACCCAAAAAAAACCCCAAACCATAGAGGCACGCATGACGATTGGGGATGGCCTGTGACCAAGCGTTCGTTTCTGAAAAACAGGTTCATAGCTGTTGCTCTGATTATCTTTTTGCTAAAGAATATTTTTGATTTGTTTGCTTTGGTCCCCATAGTAGACAGTGTGAGAAACTATAAAAGCAGAGACTTTCTGGAAATACTTACAGGGCTTCTGAGATCTTAGGAATATCACCAAGCAAGAGAAAAGCAAATACATACGTATTCACGGAAATGAGGCTTTGATAATTCTGAAACTATTCGCAGCTTTCACCCAAACCTGCCAGATAGTTTCAGCAGCTGGAGGAGCACGGAACCTAGGCTGGTGGCCCCACAGTCCTTCTTGGGAAGGCCTTCTCTCCCCGGGACAGCAGCCTGTCAGGTTTCTGCATTGTTGGTAAATGTTCTCTGTTAGAAAACAACCAGGGACTGCAGTGCAAGTACCTTGGGCAAGTACCACCCGCTACTAATGTTATAATAATTTACGACTAAAGCAGCTTTGGCTTGGTCCTTTCTACTGCCCTGACCGTGCCACAGCATGGCAGCTCTGTTCAGCAGGGGCAGTTTGCCTCCACACGTGCCTCTCCCGTGCACCCAGGGGTCTGTAAAACAATGTTTCACGACAGTATTCAGGTCCTTGCCCGTAGAGGTGCTGGTTCGTGCTTGTCCATGAGCAAAACCTCCTAAAGCTGTGTGGGAGCGGCAGCGTGCAATTTTCAGTGCGTGTTTGTTGCAGGGATGGTATCTGACATCTACTGCCAACTCTCAGTCTGTGCGGGAAGGTAAGTACCAAGCCTGAACGCAGAAAGGAGGACCCACTCTTGGCTGACTGTCTTTTTGCCTGAAGGACTTAAAAAATAGCTTAGTCAGCCGTTTATCAGATGTCTTTTCCAGTCCTCAGTGGCTGATGATTTTCTTTCAGGCTCTATGGCTGATGTAATCCCAGTGTAGCTGTGGGGGGCGCAGGATGCAGGTTGCCCCCCATGGGAAGGCCCCTGTAAGAGGTCAGCAAAGGTAAGAAATGAGCAAGGAACTCCCTGTCCCCTGCAGTGATTCTGCCGCACATCGGGAGTGCCACGTATGCCACAAGAAGCACCATGGCAGTGCTGGCAGCCAACAACCTGCTGGCCGGGCTGCGAGGGGAGCCCATGCCCCACGAGCTGCTGCTGTGACGGCCAGAGCCCCGCTCCCTCAGAGCAGCAGGACTTGGCGTTCCCTTCCCTGGAGAAGCCTCGTGGACCAGTCCTGTGCCTCCTCGCCTCTGCAGCAGCATGCCAGTGGTGCCTGTGGTGAGGGAACTGCGCTGTAGCCATTAAAGAGAAGCAGTGACCATGTTGTGCTCATTTCATTTGATAACAGGGCGCGGGGCAGAGCACACAGCGCTGCGGGGTCTGCGGGTCCATCCATCAAGGCGATGGATGGGGTTTGGCCCCAGCTCAGAAAAACGCTCTCCAGCTCCAGGAAGGGCAGAGAGGCAGGTCTCGGCACAGCCCACGGCCGAGGATGTCTTGCTGAATTGGTGCCAAGGTGTGATGCTTCTGTTCCGCAGGTGTCTAAAGAAAAGCAAAAAAGCTTGCGTGCCCCCCCCCCCAGCATCACCAGCTCTGTCTTTTGTATCTCTTAACTAATTCTGGGCATGGCTCTGAAGGGAATTGCAAACTGCAATTCATGCTGGGAGGTTCTGCAGCCCCACACTGGTTCCCCCCCTCCCCAGTTCATTTTTTTTTCCCAGACACGTGTTAGTGCAAAGGAAAAGCTGAGCGGGGTGCCAAGCCTCTAGCTGCCAGGAGAGGCCTGGCTGAGCACATCTGAGCCCATTTCAGGGGCTTTTGAGGGTTTTGTCCCTCCTGCAACAATTGTGCCGCTTCTGTAAATGGGGGTTGGAACCCATCTCTCGCTGGTAGTCCTCCCCAGCAAGCTTCTGCTCCAGCTGGTGAAACAACTGGTGAGGCGTGCCCCTTGGATTGCACCTGCACGCTCTTTACCATGTCCTGTTTGAGGGATGCGTGCTCCGATGACATTTCCTTAAGGAAAAGATAGATGGCTGTGACATTGCATTGCAGCAGCAGGAGAAATGTTAACACATTGAAATCTGGTCAGAAATCCTGCTTTCAACGCGTGTGTGTTGAGGGTGATCCCCCAGCATCTTCCCACTGCAAGGGTGGAAAGGCTCAAGGAAGTTTTCCAGTTTTGTACGGGGCGTGCCCATAAGCTGTCTGCCGCAGGATCCTGCGCAGAATAAAAGGCAAGGATTTGACGTATAGGATTGTTGCATTTTGAAATCAACACCGAAGTGCGTTAAACAAGCAGTCACGTTACTTTGCTGGAGTTCTACCAGAGGCTTGTCGTGCGCCCAGTCTTGCAGTGACAGCGCTGCCACAGCTGGACACAGCTGCAAATTGTGAACTTGTGTTCCCGTGTGTGATGAGGGAGTCTGTTAAATTGAACTTCTCACGTTCTACCTCTGTAGGGTGGTCGGGGAGCCTTGGCAAGGGCAGTCTGCTCGGGCTGGTGCGGGGGGACGAGACCTGGGTCTGGTCCATCCCTGCCTGGCGGTGATGAAGCTGCTTGGAGGCAAATGTCGACCTCACCGTGGTCCCATCCCTTTGCACCCTCCTGGCACCTACGGCCACAGGGCAGAGGGGACAGCCCTGCCGATCACGGTCACGGCCGCTCCGGCCAGCTCCGTGGGTGCCCTCACTGCATGGTGTGGAGATGGCTCTCACCCGTTTCAGACCAGTCTCCTCCCAGCTCCGTGTGCTCCCAGTCATGCTGGGGAACAAGGTGAAAAGCGGACCTTGACTCGAGTCCCCTTTGAGCTGTACTCTCGGTCAGGCCCCCTCCTCTCCCAGCCTCATTGCTCTTCCTCTGCTCAGGTTTCAACATTCAGAGCAGCGTATGAAACCGGGACAGTCTTGTTTCTGAGGCTGCAAGAGGCGTGGAGAGGAGGAGGAGGAGGAGGAGGAGGAGGTGAGTGAACATTTCAGTTCACTTGATCCCAGGGGAATTCCATCCCCCAGACACAGAACACAAGGCGTGCCCGGTGTGTTCAGCCAGGGCAGGTGCTGAAGGTGCGGAGCAGCGATGAGCTCTGCCGGCAGCAGAGCACCTGCACCAGCCACCCAGCTGCTACCAGGTCATCTCCACCCTATGTTTCCTCCAAAGGCAAGACTGGACCAGTTCGGTTGGCCTCACGGGCACGGGAACCCACCGTGCGCTCCACAGCGCAACATGTAAGCGTAACCCAGGAGCTCGTGGCTTTGGAGGAGCCGCCTTCAGTCAGGATTAAACATGACTAGAGACGGTGCCTTGAAGCAAGGTTGAAAAGCTGTCCCTCATCCCCGGGCAAAGAACTGGGATTTCTGCTTGGTGCGTGGGATGGATGAGCATGGGATGGATTAGCATGGGCACCCCGCTTCCAAGCCATGTGGGCTCCAGCGCGATCTCCAGACCAGCCCCCTCTCTCATCCCCCCAGCTCTGCTTCTCTGTAGGCATTGGCTTGGCCTGTTGCATTGGATTTCGGTTTAGCAGAGTGATAACAGCCACGCACCGCAACGGCAGGGCAAACACAGTACCGCGATTCCAATACACGGTGGGATCGCAGCAGCAAAGTGATGACCATCCCCAGTCTCTGGATGCTCCACTGTCACCGTGCTGGGCAAGCACGTTGGCCTGGAGCCAGCTCAAGGCTGTTGCTCTCTTCTTGCTGTTTAGTGCTTGTGCTGGGCTGAGCCAGGTGAACCTCCCTGTGGTGGCCAGGCTCATGCAGGAGGACACCCGGGCTCCTTCTGTGGTGGCCAGGGTGAATGGTGGCACAAGCGGCTGATCCACCCAGCTGAGAGGTGTGTTTGTACAGCAAGGGCTGCTCAGCTGTGGCCACCCGTGCCCTCTCCTCTGCGCCTTCACCTTTGCAGGCGTTTGCCAACGTGCCTTTGCACCGTGGAAGGGGAGGTGCGGGCTCGGTGTCGTCCCCACTCGTGCCCCCCCATTCCCAGAACCAAGTGATTCTGCAGCCAGGCAAATGCCTCTGGGCTAAACATATGTCCCGGCTGAGGTTTACCAAGTCTCGGCAAACGTCAGCCTTCAGCAGTAAACCGGGGTGAAGCTCAGCCACCGGACCATGACCCAGCCTCCCCACCAGCCATCCCCGCTGTGTCTGCCCTGGGAGCAGCTGCCCTGACGGCATAGCATCGGTCTCACCGACCCAGCCACCTCTCCGTGTCCAGCAGAGCGAAGGTCTGAGCACCAGAGACAGCCCACTCCTCCCCACCAGCCAGCTGCCTCCTTTTTTATAGCCACTGAAGATGCCAGATGGGATCTTCAGCTGGTACAGACCATGGTGCCTACCTGCTGTGGCTCTGCCTGGCCATGCCACACGCCCAGGGAGGAAAGACCCTTCCTCCTATGGTCTGAAGGCCCCCACCACACTTGAGGTCTTGCTGAGAGCTGCTTTGCTCATGCCTGTAGAAATCACCCTGAAAAAGAGAGACACAAAGCCTCAGCTGCTTGACTGATGCAAAACCAGCACTGAAATGCTGGTGCAAGGGGAGGGGGCTGCACAGGCAGGAGGGGAAGCGTCTCCTTCCCAGCTCAGGAGCTTGCTGGTGATGCTCCCAGCAGCAATGCTGACAGCCCCTCTCCACTGAGCTCCAGGAGCCAGGAGGAAGAGCCTCGTGGTTCCCCACACAGGGAGGCTGCCGCCCGGCCAGACCTCTGCTGGCAGGTGCCCAGTGCCCAGCACAGCTTCCCCGCAGCCATCCCAGCCAGCCAGCCCAGTCTGCACTGTGCTTTCCAGCTCTCAGCCCATATAAAAGCTGAGCAGGGTGCTGCGGAATAGTCCAAAATACTTCTGAGGGGTTGAGAGGGGAGGGCAGCAGCTGGCAGTGTCCTAAGCCTGGTGCAGGGAGGGAGCTGAAACACACAGAGAAAAGCCTGTGCTTGGGAATTAAAGTTCATCTGCTCCTCTTTCTGTCCCATGGCAAGTGTTCTTGCTAAATTCCCAGCTTGATTTCCTCTTGATTACTACGATAGGAATGGTAGCTATTGAAATATGTTCATTAATTAGTTGCCGGTGCTGGCTAGTTAAAGGAAGACTTTTGCTTCATGCCTCAGAGAGTCTCTGACATGTTCATCAACGTGTTTTGATTACAAGCCTTGCTGATCACTGTATGCCCACACATCAGAAACAGAAAGTGTCTGGGAAGTTTTTAATGAGAACTCTGCTGACCAAGGAAAGGCTTGTGGCCGTGGTGGTAGGGAGGAATGACTGGGCTCCCAAGCATCTCAACTGGCTGGAAATTTTCCAATTGATGTAACAGAAATCAGAAGGATTTACTTCGATGTGAAAGTCTTGGCTGTATTACATGGGCGCAAGCCCGTCAGGTGAGTTTGTTGGTCTGTATGCTTTTTCAGTTTTGATACTAAAGATTCTGGTATTAGCGAAGTTACTGTAACGCTGAAGGATATTGACTAAATATTCAGCAGGTTATCGTGACCCCTAACAATGTGAGAAATAGTTAAGCGCAAATGAAACGGTATCTGAGCACTTGTATTAGATCCCCCGATTACGTTAAGAAATAAGATACAAGATTGTAACTAAGGCTGCCAGAATGACTGGAGCACATCTCAGGTGTCACATCTTAAAAGAGTACCTTCTGCAGCTGTCTATCATTTTGCCAGGCACAGAAATTAGATATTAGGATATCAGGAAGAAATTCTTCCCTGTGAGGGTGGTAAGACCCTGGCCCAGGCTGCCCGGAGCAGCTGTGGGTGCCCCATCCCTGGGGGGGCTCAAGGCCAGGCTGGACGGGGCTGGGAGCAGCCTGGGCTGGGGGGGGGGGTGTCCATGCCCATGGCAGGGGGTTGGAATTAAGACAGTCTTTGAAGTCCCTTCAAGTCCAAGGTGTTCTGTGATTCTACGAGAAATCATCGATAAGCCCTTTCTGAAAAGATTTTGTTTTCTAGAAATACTTAAAACCCTGTAGGTAATAAAATGTTAACCTTATCACTCTGCTCCTGCTTAAAGGAACCTGTAGTTTTTTAGGCAAGTCCGAGTGTGGCTGGTCAGAGCTGAATGTACTGACAGCAAAGTATGAGTAAGTCTTGTCCGTCCAAGAGGAAACACCTCTTGACAAGATTTCTTGCTCAGTAAGTTCTGGAAATACTCCATACCAGCAGTCACTAGTCAAAACTTTGGGCCACCAGCAGCTAAATAGCTAGCCAGTGTGGCGAGCTGCAGCAGCTCCCAGGGCAGAGCAGCATCAACATCTTCCCACAAGGAATTCAGAGAGCAACAATGACAACAGATTATGGATTTTACAGATGCTGCGTAGATACTAATGCTATTTCAGCTTTTACAAAAAGCATATTCTACTAGGGCAAAATTCTTACTGAGTGATGTACAGGCTTTTACAACTAGCTTTTGCTAGAACAAGTATTTCTTTACAGGTTGACATGAACAGTAATTATCATTTTGACCGTGCCTTTCAAGCAGCCTGTTCTGGTGGTTATTTGGCTGATGGTGCTGATGAGATTCACGCTCACCCTGCCATGGGGGAAGGAGCTTTTCACACCAGCAGGGCAGCTGCTGCTTTCACCACACGCTCACAGCAGAAGGAAGAGCCTAGGGAAGAGGCGCAGGAACGCAGTCCCTCTGGACAGGTGGCCGGTGGTCATGCTTGCTCTTTTGAGCTGCTGGCAAGGGTCAGCCCCCAGCATGTAACCCAGAAGCAGTAAAAGGTGGTAAAACTGCCACAGAAGCAAGAGGATTTGCTGCAGCAGTTCGGCACTTGAAGTACATAATGATGTTTTGAACAACCATTGCCAGGGGACTTCCTGAACAGAAATATTCTTGCTGGGGTTTGGTAGCATTTTACAAGGCTGAATTATGAGCAAAGGGATGCTTGTGGACCGACCTAGTGAGATTGCAGCGTCCTGGTGGAAGTCGCCGACGCGAGTGAACAGCGCTGGCTGCCCGCAGACGCAGCTGGCAGAGGCCAGAGCAAACAACCTAGCCTCTGTGGAAGTTTTCCAACAGGAAATTTTGCCACAGTCTTCCCAAGACTTATTTTCTCTGGCAGGAACAGCAAACCTTCAAAAGTGGTTCCACAGCGCAAGCAAACACAAGGCTTCAGCTAAGCGTGCGCTCCTACAGTTACGCAGATGCGATGTTGATGTGTGGCTTCTACCGACTGACGTCTTCCATTAGTTCGATCATTCCTTTTCATAGGAAGCTCCAGGCTGAGTATTTTCACGTAATATTAAGAAAAAATTAAGGGAGTGCAGTATAGCATTTAAATTGCAGACTGCTACTTTTATGCCTTTTCAAAATCTGTTTAACTGCCCTGAATGACGTGAATGATGCCATCATGTCATGCAATTTGGTCCCGGCGGCACTAGTACATTGTGTTAAGCAAGTCACCAAACCAGCCTTTGTTAGTTGCCTTATGCGGCAGATCTGGAAGGTCACCAATGAGAATTTAGATGTTGTCACCAAAAAATAATCGCCCCATTACCTAGCCCCTTAGCCTTGCTACCTTGCCAGCACGAGCACCTGCACAGTCACAAAATGACCTTATCAGGGAACTGATACTGCTAGGAAAATAATGTCTGTAATTTCCATGCACAAGTGGGGATGCTCCCAGGATCCCAAGGCTATCCAGCCTTCATCTGATGAGGGAGAGGCAGGCAACGTGCCCCTTCCCATCAAGGCTGCGGCAGGAGCAAGAATCCCTTCAGGGAGGTCAGCCAGCCATTGGACGTCTCAAATGGTGCACATGAAACATTTTTAATGCCGCCTTCAGAGCAGAGAACTAGCCAGAAGACAGCCCACCGCACCGGGGCGGTGGTTCCATGAGACACGAAACCAAAGCCACCACGGTGAAGTCCAGCCACACTCTCCTGGTTTGGACTAGCTCACAAAGCATCGATGGGCCAACACGGTCCTTCAAGACCTCATACTGGCTCAAATGTGGACCCACTTCACGTTGATTAGCTATGACATCATGATGTCCTTCTATGAGACGATGACCTGCCTAGTGGATGATGGAAAGGCAGTGAGTGGTGCCTACCTGGACCTTAGTACAGCCTTGGACACAGTCTCCTACAGCATTCTCCTGGGGAAACTGCCTGCTCATGGCTGGGACGGGTGTGCTCTGCGCTGGGTTAAAAGCTGCCTGGATGGCTTGAGGAGCGGTGGTGAACGGAGCTACATCCTGTGGTGGCCACTCACACGTGGTGTCCTCTGGGCTCTCCGTGCTGGGGCCAGCCCTGGGTAACGTTATCAACGATCTGGACAAGGAGATAAGAGTGCGCCCTCAGTTTGCAGATGACACCAAGCTGGGGGTGAGGGAAGACTGTTGACGTGCTACAGGGCAGGAGGCTCTGCCGAGGGAACGGGGCAGGCTGGGCTGATGGGCCAAGGCCGATTGTACACGGTTGAACAAGGCTCACTGCCTGGTCCTGCACGTGGGTCACACCAGCCCCTCAGGGCTGGGCCCCCCGCTGCAGGAGGGTGGATACTAGGATTTTTTTTTTTTTTTTTCTTCATTTCTTCACGGAAAGGGTGGTCAAGCATTGCCACAGGCTGCCCAGGGAGGTGGTGGAGTCACCGTCCCTGGGGGAGTTTAAAAAAACCACGCAGATGCGGCGCCTGGGGACATGGTTTGGTGTGGGCTTGGTAGTCCTGGGCTAACGGTCAGATCTTTTGATCTTAAAGGTCTTTTGCAACCTCAGTGATTCTGTGATTCGACGTGTCCTCTCAGAACTGGCACAGCCACAGCACAAAGCAGGCGGGCAGCCGTGGGCAGCAGCGTGTGCTTGGCCTCGTCGGACAAAAATGCCTACGTGCGTGCCTAGATACCAACAGAGGATCATTTTGCACTGCCAAGTGATCTAGTAAGATCTCACCAAGAGCCAAATCAGCTAACACACAAGCATTACTTGTTTATAGTCAATCCATTGTACGGTTTTGGCAAACACACCAGGATAACATAAACAAGTAAATCAAGTCAGACACAGCAGCACAAAAACGTAGGGTTTATTTTTCACGTTTCGTAATACTAACATAACTGACTGCTTCACATGAGCTCTCACTGTAGCATTTGGAAAGTTAAATTCTGAACAAAACTCAAGAGCGATAAGCTCTTTGACAGCGTTACCAGGCTTTGAGATGAGATACTCTCAGTTTACAACAGGGGATAGCTAAGTGGAGATGCCACTCTTGAGATATTGCTTCATATTGGAAGACCAGGAAAGCGACAAGCCAGCCACAGGCTCCTAGGTTTGTAGTGTGCTCCTCCAGCTGCACTAGATGGCAATGAATAATGGAATTGAAAGTTGCTACTTCCAAAAATGCTCCCAGTTGATTTTTTTTTCTTAAAGACATGAGTCCTCCTGCACAAGGTCTGATATTTCCTAATAACATTACAATTTTAATTTCATTCAAAAGGTACAGTTAACTATGTTCATCTGCTCGTATTCGTTCTCAGTTACTCTAATCTCCTCATTTGCATAGATGTTTTATCCCTATGTGTTGTAAGAATTCAAAGAATTCAGATGTGCTATAGGAAACAGAAAATGTAAAAAAACACCCTATTTTTAAAACTACATGCTAGAAATGCAAGGAAGATGAAACCATCAGAATGTCACTAATAAGGCAACACAAGAAAATATTAAAGTACAAAATACTGCATTTTATTGACATTTCAGTGAGATTGTTTAGTATAGCTCAATGCTGTTAGTCCCCTGATATCAAAATCATTATAAAACAAATTGTGGCATATCCTAATGCTTTAAAAAAATGCAGCACATTTCCTTAATGCCTATAAAATCAAGAGCTAGAAATATGACCATTAAATAAATCCTGTAACAAAATCTTAACATTTTAAAGGAATTAATCCATTCACTATGTTTCCATGTTCCTGTTTACTTTGTACGCTCGAGGCGCAAGTAACACATTGACAGACATTTGGCTTTTTTTTTTTTTTTTTCATGTGAAGCACTGTAATTAGAGATGAAGACACATTTCTTCATTAGTGGATTACTGTTTCACATAAAGCCAAGTACAGAAAAATTTCCGTATTTCCTTTGGTCTGACAATGACTGTTTGGTTTCTATGCTTCCACAGTTTTGATAGTTCATCCCGCTAAATGACCTACAGAACTATGGATAAGGATTTTATTTTCAGTTTATCCAAATATAAATCCAAGACGTTTAAGAAGGCAAACTATTAGGTAGCACAAACTCCATAAAACTGCTGAATGTCATCACACAAAATGCATTTGCTATACAGAATAAAATAAAAGAGGGGAAGGTTTGCAATTTTTTTTTTTTTTTTGTATTAACGGAAAGCTGTTGTTCTGTGACTTAAGATACCAGGAAATGCAAATCCTCTGTCTCTCCTAAGCAGCAGACATGCTGCAGCCTTGACCCAACTCCTATATGGTACAGCAACATTTATCAGCACAAGTGCTCCAAAATTTTATTCAGAAACCCAACATGCTGAACACCAGTAGTTAATTCATTTGCATCTTAAAAAAAGACTGCAGACAGTACTAGTTACAACGGTATCAAAGAAGAGGAAATTAAAATAAGGTTTACACAATTCACTTCAAGAATAACAATCACTGATTTTTTGCCATACAAAGTGCTATTTTTTAAAATTAAATTTATGCGCTTTTTTTTTTAATTTATGTGAAAAAGTACATTTGTGACACTAAGTGGAAAGAGTGTGTTTAACAACTACATTTTATAGCGGCATAAATAAATATGGCAAATGAGGATCATTCCTGACTGGTTTGATACGAGGAACAATCTATAGTTGTGAAGGAAATTAAGTAAGTGTACAGAGGAGGAAATTAAAGCCAGAAGGTAAGCGTGTCCGAAAAGGACAATATACTTATGCAATATCGGGGATCAGATTGACTATCAGCATCTGGAAACAGCAAGAGACTATCTTACACAGTAAAAAAAGCCATCACAAATTCTCTCTCTCCTTCAAAATAACAAAGCAGACAAAGACAAGCTCTTTTTCAGACTTCTGTGGATAGATAATTTTAACATAGGAGATACAAATCGGTTAAAATACTGCTAAGAATAGCACAAACAAGAAACAGTACTTCACTTACCACTTAATACAAGTTTCTACAGAAAAAAAAAAATAAAATCAAACATCCAGATCTTGCTGTATTCGAAGTATCTATATACATTTGGCAGTCCAAAAGTTACTTGTCTGGGATTTAATTTAAGCACCTTCCTTACACAGTGTCCTTTACTACAAAACAGCCTAACATACATTCATAACCCTAGAACTATCTTTATAATTAGCATATTTTAAAGCATTATGTCAAGACGGGTGCATCCAAAGTTGTTCTTCTCTTTTAAAGATATGCACTCTGCGTTAGTTCCAGTTAACAGCTCTGCCACTACTGTCCATACATAATGCAGCAACTTGTTTTACAGGTCATTTTTTAAAATGCTTTCACTTTTACAAAATACTTTGGGGGGGGGGGGGAGAAAAAAAAAAAAAAGAGGAAATTTGCACTTCAGTTTCTCGTTGTTGAAAACGTGCTACTTCATGAGATAACTACTACGTTCTCACCCCTCTGCCCTGCAAAGGAACTGCTTAGCTTTAGGGATTGTATCCCCGGCAGCCCAAGGCCTGAACGTACGTTGTAGCCAACACTTCACCCACCTACAGTGCGACTTCTGAAGATCTCCAGGTTCTTTGCTTACAGCTGCTTAAGCCTCACAACACCCCTGTGAGGTAGGTAAAGTAATATCCCCAACTGACAGACCCAAGACTTCTGTGTGTGTGGCACAATCACACGGGAAGCGTTCACCGACCGACAAGAGCAGCCTCCGAGCCTGCAGCCTCGAAGAAAATAGTGTTCACACTCCTGTGGTGCTTCAGGGAGCTAGACTGGCATTTTCCTTTGGGCCTGCGGTGGAGAAGATTAAAGCAAAGTGCTAGGCAGGTTGCTGCTCTGCCACCTCAGGCAGGTTGTCTTGGAGTGTTTGTAGAGGTGGCTGGACTGGCTGAACCGCTTGCCACACTTCAGGCAGGCGTAAGGCTTCTCTCCCGTGTGCACACGGATGTGTTTCTTGCAGTCCGTCAAGGTCAAAAACGTCTTGCAGCAGATCTTGCACGCATACTTGCGTGCACCTTCTACAACCAAGACATTATGCTCAGATAAGGCCTTCTTGCATTTTGAAAGGACATCTGCGGACGCCCTTGTCAGCTGTGGCGGACCAGGTTGTGATGGATGCCCGTTTTCAAAAGAAGTGGTCCCATTCATAATCAGCTGGGAACTGGATGAGTTATCTTGCAGCTGGGAGCTCCTGACTGAAGTGACCACAGGCATTTTGGGGGCTATGCGGCGGTACCCAGGAAAGCTGCTAGCTCCACCTCTGACTGAGCCCATCATTGCCCTTGACAAGGAGTGCAAGCCCAAGCCTGACCGCGGAAAATCCATGCCGAACTGTTCTGCTGCTCGGTACCCAGATGTTTGTACACAGGGGAGCCCCATCACATCCTGCATTGGTCTAACAAAATGAGAGTCTGCAGGTTCACTAAATGGGTTCTCAACATGGGAGACCGTGGCAGACGAATGGCCGCCAGCGGGCCCCGACTCTGGACTCATCAGATAAGAGGCATCACTGTCCATTCTGCAGTCACTGGTGGTATTTGGAATGTTATCATCACTGTTTTGACTAGCGCTGAAGCCACCACCTCTGCTTTTATTTAGAAAATTAGAGATACTGAAAGTAGACTTGTGTTCCAGGTTATTTGACACCTCCATAATATGGATGTCTCCCACCCTATCAGTACTGGATTGCGGGTCAGAAAAGCTACGATCGCTGCTCTCGGGACTCAGTTCTATCTTCTCTGCACTCACTACTCCTCCCTCCACTTCAACAGACTCGCTGCCCTCTGCTTGGGAAGTGACATCGCTCACCTCGTCTTGAGGCTCTGGGGAACTCAAAGGTTCAGACTTCACCACCACCCTCATGTGCTCTTTTTCATTCAGACTGACCTCTGGGTTCTCACATGGGAAGTTGTTCTTCTCAGAAGCAGCCTCCTGGTCAAAGCTGGTTTCTACCTGTGTTGCCTGGGATGCCATGGACATCTGTGCAATGTTGCCTCCGCTGTTGTCAGACTGGCTGGGCACTTGAGCATCTTCCTGAGCACTGAAAGACTGATCAAACATAATAGTATTATCCTCCTGGTTATCAGCAACAGCATCGGCCTTAGAGTTGTCCACAATCTTCAGTGAATCTGGTGAGAAGAAATCTTCCCGTGAATGAACTACTGACTGCCCACTCTCTGCAGTCACGTCAGAAACAGACTCGTCCATGGCAGGCCTGATGCGCTGTCTGGCCCGATCTTCAGAAGACTGTTTACGTTTGTGGAGACGACGGATAGGAAAAGTAGTGCGCTGCTCAATGTTACTTCTCATCGAGGAGCTCATAGTATTTGGCTGCTCCTCTGCACTCTGAGTGGAATTTAAAGCAGAGCTCACAATGCTCAGTCCAAGCTGCTGGAGCATGAAAGACCTCTGCATGCGTGCATTTTGCTCTTGAACTCGATCACTCGGTGGAGACATTGGCAGCGTCCTGGTAGTAAGGTAGTGTTTGCATGCTTTCACAACAGAGTTCAAATGTAAGTGAGAAGCAGCCAGCAAGACGTCCATAACGTTGCTCTCCCCAAGCATTAGTGTGGAAGTATACATCATGTCTATCAGAGCAGCAAAAGCTTCTGCTGTCACCACTTCGCTGTCCAGCTGAATCATGTTCATAGTCTGATCTCCCTCTGCTACAGTAAACAGAGCTCGGAAATGCGTGCTACATGCTGCCAAAACAGAGCGATGGGCTTTGAAATGCCTGTTGCCCACCACAATGACACAGTCGCAAAGCTGGCCATGAAGCCTCTGGTAGTTGAGCTGCTGAAAGATTTGCTCAAAATGTCCTGGAAAATCCATGATCCTATAAAACAAAAGAGAAGAAACTATAATACTAAAAACAGCTGAAGCACCATTCAGACCACAAGAAAACCAGGTTTAAAAATGAAAGATGACAGCTGAAAGACAGATAAAACAATAACTGATCTTAATTTACTGCTGCCACATTGGTACTGTATCAAAGCTGACAATCTTGTGGAGGAGGACAAGGAAGAAAATACAGGTTCTGCCATGGAGCTGACCTAGTGCAACAGTCACATCAGCATCAGATGTGTCACAGGGAGCTCTGCTGTAAACTGAATAACGCAGGTCATTTCACCTGTCCAAACTAAACCACACTCTTTAGTAAAACATTTAATCCTGTGGGTGGTTTTTTTTTTAAAAAAATTGTGAATAATTTACTGCAACCTTTGATAAATGGCTCACGTTATTAGATAACCCCCCCACTGAAAAGTCTGAACTTTGATTCTCATCTCACGTAATCCAATTTCACCTTCTGCAAATGACTTTCTGCACACTTTCTCAGCTACTGTGCAGAACTGTCATTCAAGTACCTGCTTTCAACACAGACACCCAGAAAAGAAGAGTTAATGGAAAAGAAGGGAGACACTTCTGCACTGGAACGAACGGTCAGCTCTTAACGCAAACTGCCACTAGCTATCAAAAGTGCAATACAATTTTCTTATTGACTGTGGTTTATCAGCTAGGATACACTAAAAGTCCTCAGGTTTTCCCACAAAATAAACCCCATTTCTTATTTTATTTTGTAGTGAGACAGAAAAGTCTGTCAACGTTAAAAGCCGTCTCCATACCTTTATTTTGAAGAAGTTTCTTACAAACCTTCTTGGTCTGTGCAAAGTCACAAGCTATGTGAATAATCTGCATACAAGGTTTCCCATAGTCATGCTGGACCAGGAAAGAATGGTTCGCTCAGAAATAACATTTTCTTTCAAACTCTTCCCAGGTGTTTCGCTTTACACACCAGCTTTGCTCAGAAGGTATGCTCAGGCCAGAGACAGTGGCTGCCAAGTACGCACATTCATTCAGAGGAAAGCAGGTACAGCTGTTGATGTAGGTTGTTCATTACTTTGGAATTTTGTTCACCTGGAGGGCTGTCTATTAACTATTTACTTGGAAGGATCAGCAGAAAAAGCAAAACCTCAGCTATCGAGATGGCAGGGATGGAGGAGCAGCAGCAGCAGCAGCACGTTGCCACTAAGGCTCCCTCAGCCTGCAGGAACTCAAGGCTCTGTACTCTGCTGCGCTGCAAGGCAAAAAAAGGCAGGGAGGGAGGCAAGGCAGGCCGGACACGTGCTGGTAAGGGCCAAAAAGCCAAGCAATACACACAAGATCACAACGGATTTACACATTTCTGCATATGCAAGCTGGCAGCTGCAGAATTAGAGAGATCCCTTGGCTTCTGGCAGCAACTCCGCTCAAAGGAGGGAAGTAACTCTGCAATCTTCCCCCGCCTCGCATTATCACCACTAGCACGTCAAGTGCTAGGAAAGCAGGACAGTTCTTGATCCTCTGTTATGAAGAAGACACTTCTTTGGAACTCGTTCAGGAGTTATTCTGCAAGCAGCACGAGGTTAGGTTTTTGCATTTGGAAATGAAGTAAACCCATGCGGTGTGTGCCCTCACTACCTGTGTGTCCTGGTTTCAGCTGGGATGGAGTTAATTTTCTTCTTAGTACAGTGCTGTTTTGGCTCTGATGTGAGAACAGCGTTGACAGGACAGTGACGGTTTTAGTTGTTGCTGGGTGATGTTTCTACTAAATCAAGGACTTCTCAGTTCCTTGGGCCCTGCCAGCCAGAGGGCTGGGGGGGCACGGGACATGGGGAGGGGACACAGCCAGGACAGGTGACCCAAGCCAGCCAGAGAGGGATTCCATACCGTGGGACGTCATGCTGAGTATATACCCTGGGGGAAGGAGGAGGAAGGGGGGACATTTGGCATTATGGCGTTTGTCTTCCTGAGTACCCGTTACGTGATGGAGCCCGGCTGCCCTGGGATGGCTGAGCCTGCCTGCCCGTGGGGAGTGGGGAAGGAATTCCCTGCTTGCTTGCTTTCGCTTTACCTATTAAATTGTTCTTATCTCAACCCTTGAGTTTTACATTCCTTTCCCATTCTCTTCCCCATCCCTCTGGGTGAGGGGGAGAGAGAGCAAGTGGCTGCGTGGCTGCTGGCTGGGGTTAAACCACGACACTGCACGCCAACCCCACTTGCTCCCTCTCCACGGCCTGTCAGACCGAATCCCCCCCAGACCCCAGAAGAAGCTCAGGCTGGGCCTGGGGTGGAGTGACGTTTCCCAGTCACACCATCCACTGGCAGAGAGTGGGACAAGCACGAGCTGAACACATGCTGGGTAACTATCAGAGCAGCAAAAAGCAAAAAAAAAGTAACAGTAAGGTTACAAAGCCAGGCTCCCCCCTTTTCTAGCAGGCCCACAGGTATAACCAGTGCTGGACTTAAAATACTTAACCTCCTCACTCAAAACTTACCAGTGCCTCCAATAGCTATGGAAGGGGTGGCCAGAGCAACACTTCTTGTCATCAACACGTACTTTGCAGCTCTTTGCCAGAAAAAGATTTAACCACCTAGTCCACTGCACAAAGACCCCTGCCCCCTCTCCAAAGGATACAGGCTCGTGAAGAACCAGAGTTTTACCTAAACGCTGAAAAGGCAAAAAATTCTGCTGGCAAAAATCTGTAATTAGTGCCTGTGTATTTTAAAAAGATGAAATAAATAAATAAATTACAGTTTATGCCTTCCAGCAATGGTGAGGGTTCCGGCTTACCAGCAGCATCAAAAATCCTGTAATTTGGCAGCACTAAGGCTATGATGCCTGAAATAAGCACCATAAATAGATTAAATACATCTTCCTTATCTCTATATAGTTATGTAATAAAACAGAAGAATTTGAGCTTGCCACTTTTTTTTTAAAAGAAGAAATAGCAATACAGGTAACAGGTGATTTTATTTATCTTTCAATACCAATGTGTATTTGACATGAAAAATAAGATGACATTTTCAAACAAAAGTATGTTAAGCGAGACAAAACCTTGGAACTGCGGAGTTATTATTTCTACGCATTTTCTCCAAGAGAAACGCAACAAGAGGGAAAGTGAGGAAATGCTTCTTGGTGTCGTAGGAGAAGGGAGGCGCAAACTGAAACTCTGTGACCTCAGGCAGGCAGGCAGACAAAAGGAAGACGGGGAACCTGTGACAACAGCCACAAGTCCCGGCAGGAAGCATCTGGAATGTGGCAGAGGCCAGGGCTGTTTTGTGAACAGTGCTGCCACATCGCTGTCTGACTTCTGAGCTCCGGCACACCTGGTTAAAAATACTCCTGGCCTCCTTCGTTCCAGCAAGCACCGTGCAGGCATGACCTCCTCTGTGAGGAAAGCTTCCCCTCAGCCGGCCGTTTCTGGAAAGTTGAGAGGAGACTGCCGAACAATTCTTTCGCTCACCTCTGAGATGGGCCAGGTGTTATGTGAGTGATAACACTTTGTCCTTGGCTTCACAGGAAAGGGACTAAACCGCAGCACCTAGGGGGAATGTGGAGACAGGAGGAGGAGGAGATGGGGGGTAGGGGCAACAGTTGCCAGAGCAACAAGAAACTCTTGCTCCATTCACAGTACCATCACTATAGCATCAGTGCGCTCTTGTGGGGCCTGGATGCTGGTCAACTTTCTTTTCACTTCATTCTCAAGTCAATATCAACAGCTCCAAAGAACCATTTCACACTTGCACGACTACGCGTAGAGCAGATCTGCACAGCATACAATGCTACAGCCCGCTGGCAGACTCCCCAGAAAATGCCAGGCACCCACCACACCAGGAGAGGCAAGGGATCTCCTTTCCCTAAGGAGCACAACTGGCAGACGCCGTGGTACTGCTTTCCAAAACGTGTCAGTGATGAACCATTAGCACCACCAGCTAAAAGGCAGGTCAGTAAATCTCCATCCTGCGGAAAAAAGCACAGGGCCCAGCAGAGACCGCTCCAGCTTCAAGGGTTGTCAAGAAGCAAGCTGTTCACGAGCACCCCAGCAGTTCCCAGTCTGTGCACTGCTTTAGGTCATTCTAGGAAATGCACCGTAAAGGATTATCAAATACTCGAGAGTTCGCTCATGCCTTGCCCCTATCGAGCCAATCCCAGGAGGTGGTAATACAAAGGTATTACAAAATGCTTTGTAATAAAGCCTTTGAACCAATGCCCAGAGAAGACTGGAGGTGGAAAATGCTGAACATGAGGACAGGATCTCACATCAGCAAGAAGATTGAGCCAGACTCCAGAAAGGAAGCTAGGTTACAGGGATGGTCCGATGTCTTCTTGCCCAGGCAGCAACGTGTACCCGAACCCGAGAAAACAGCCAAAACTCATTCTTTTGAGCAATGAATAGGGACTTTAGAACCCAAAGAGTACTGGCTTACAGTCACCAAAAGCGAGTGCATCCTTCATGCACCTGAAACAAGACAAACCCCACTTTTGCTTCAAATAACATTAATTTGGCTTGGTATTTAACTTTTACTACACTATAAAGGCTGAAGTCCTTGAACCAGAATCAACAAACGGACCGCAGAGTGGAGCTGAGATCTTGCACAAGATCAATTAAAAGTTATAAAACTAGGCTGAGCGGTATATACTACATTATATCCACAGACCACATTCGGTGAGATATCAGCTGCTTCAGGTTACTAAATACACGCAACGCACCTAAGTCAGTATCAAAATAAAGGGGTGGCGTATTTCTGGAGATGCAGATTCAGTCTGTCTTTCCCTCCTGCTTCAGTGATAGCCCGTCTTTCAGCAAGAGCTGGCCATAAAGACTCCGCTGAACCACCTGTGGGCTGCACATCCCCATCAGTCCCCTTTCAAACAACCCAACACCTCCAGCACACGATGGGTGACATCCCATCTCACGGCTGTGTGAAAGCCCATTCAGATGAAAGACAAGAGATGCTCCCAGCTGAGCAGTGAGTGGTTTCAGCGGCCAGCGTGCAGCTTTCGTGAGGCTCACAACCAGCTCCAGTTCACATCCTGGGGACCCAGGGAATGTTAGATGAAACCTCCTGCTGAATCAGACCCAGTCAGTGCGACTCAGGGGAGGCATCAGTGGTACAAACGGCAGACACCGAGTCCCAGCAGCCTTTTGGAGAGCAGCGGGAGAGGGAACAGCTTAGTTTTATAATCAAATTACCACAAACGAAAAGAAACTATACCAAATTGTTTAGTGGCAAGTAGTTTTCCTACAAATACAACTAGTCATGAGCCAGGAAAATTTTAAGGCCAAGCAATGAAAAACCATCTACGAAATACTGACTGGAAAACAACTGTTCTGCCTCTTCTTGGACTAAGGCTTAAGAAATGAAACCAGCAAGGTCAGAACCAAAGAAACACTCCTCCACGTAACACAGTAAAGCGACAAAACTCTTCGCCATGGGCAAGTACACGTGAATACATAAGAGTCACTGAAGAAAAATTAATTGAGAGCTATTAAATATTCAGACACCACCTCTACCTGGGAAGGCACTAAACCACAAGTCACCGGAGGCATGGTTTTACATACACGAGGTTTACCTCTCTGGCTTTCTATTTGACAGTTTGCTTTGGTAATTTCAGTAGAGTTTGACAAAGGAACGACAGATTTTTTTTAATGTAACATTAATTGGCTAGAAAACAAGTAAAGCAGCGTTTTCTCCCTAGCATTTGGATTACATCCTTAAAAAGGTAATTAAACTTTGATAAAAAGCGTGCTCAATAGATACTGAAACCGCTAGTGGAAATCATATCACAGCAAATCAAACAGCCCATGAGAGGCGAGGCTGCTGCTGCTGCTAAATATCCCCAGGTCCCAGCAGGAGAAGACAGCAGGAGAGCAGGAGAAGACGCATCCCCAGCAGGCACAAATGCACAGAGCACATGTACACACTACAAGAGACACTCAGCACTCACACATGGGCAGAACCAGAGGCCTCGTTCAGCTTCCCTCTCTGCCTGGGCAGGGTGGAAGTCCACCAGTGCGAACATCCATACAGGCATACGAGGTAGACCCCCTCCGGCAGTTGGCCCTCCCAGTAGCTGCCTGCTGGTCCCCAGTCTCCCCACCCCTAGCCTGCAGGCAGGCAACAACCTGGCTCCAGTTGCTGGTACGGACTGTCACAAGTCCACAGAGCCAGCCAAGACTCCTCTGGTCCCACAGCTGACCCCACCATGGTGCTGTCCCTGTAGACACAGGCACTCTCACACCCAGTGCTGCCCTTAGGGATCCATGGACACCCCCGCCTTTGCTCCCAGGCCACTTCACCGGCTCATCCAGGTTGAGCTTCACCGGCCATCAGACACCCGCACAGCTGCACTTGCTCCAGTCAATGCCCCACGGACAAAGGGACCCTCTGCCTTGTGGCTGTGCTCGTATCAGGCAGAGAGACCTCACCCAGGACACAACCAGGAAGGAATTTGATAAGGAGCAGGACAGACAGCACTGACCAGGTGCAGGACATGGCCAGGCAAGTGCACTGACTACACGCAACGCGACCGGCCCTTTTTATTCCTTTACCCCTCTCTATTTCCACACCTGTTCATCCCCAAATCCCTTAACTCCTCTTTTCCCTCACTTTTGGTTTCACCCCTAACCATCCTGCGGGATCCCAACCTGGCGCTCCCTGCAGCCCATCTGTCCCGACAGCAGGCAGCATCTCCCTTAGCACAACAGGACACTGGGCAGAGGCTGGGCTGGGACTGCCCTGGCAGGGGCTTGAACAACGTGCTCCTTTTCTCCCTTTCTCAGGGGGGTTCCCACCTGTGCCTGTGCTCCTCTGGGCTAGCAGAGATGGGCCTGTGACGGGCTAGCTCCAGGAATGGGCTTACAAGCAGCCCCACGGGGCTCCCACTCCTGTCCTTGTGTTTTCAAGCTCCTTTGGGGCTGTGCAGAGGAGCTAGAGCCCCGTAACCAAACATTCCTGGTGGCACATTCCTCATGTATACAGATGGAGATAGGGCTTAGATTTCTTAAACTAAGCTTTCCATGTTAAGAAAGCATCAGGATTAAAAATACCTAATGGGGAAGATGATGGCCAAGCGTTCTCAAATTCTAGGAAAAAAAAAAGACCTACGCTTTACAATCACACAGCCGGTTCATTAATTTTCCATTAGATATTAACCTCTGGGTCTGTCTGTCTACTCCAACCAATTTTACAAAGTGGAGACTAGGTGCTGAATCCCCTTCTTTTTTTTGCGGAAGTTGGTGTCTGGTTACAGAAGCAGCCAAATTATAAGGACCGCTTTTCACCAAGTCATGCTTAATTCCCTTATTCTCTTAAACAACACAAAACACCCAAAAGCAAATTCAGCCAGCTGGCCAGTTTGCACACACAGCCCAGGCAGGCAGGTAGGAGACACAAGGGACAGCTGGTAACAAAACCACGTGGCAGGAGAGAAGGGACACTATCGATTTCTCCAGCAGAATTCCAGGTTTTATTAGCACATATTTCTACTACTTTTAATAGTAATTGTTTCTTCCTATGATTTCTTTTTATTTCTTGAATGATGAGCACTGACAGTACTATGCAGACTTACAGTCCCTTTTCCCAGCAAATCCCCCTGCTCTAATACTTAAGCTGCAGCAAGAGGAGACACGGCAAGTATTTAAGTACACTTGCACTGAAACTACTGCAGAATCAAAAACTTTTTCTCTCATTTCTTTAAAAAAAGTTAAACTCACTATAAAACGGTGTGAAAAACAGCAACTCTGTACAATGATCTATTTAAGTGTTTTTTACTATGTCCCATACTAAAGGGCACAGTTTAGATTACACTGCAATCCTGAGACACTGTCAAGAAGTCAAACAAACAAAATATTCAAAGAGAACCTCAAGTTGCTCCCTAAAGAAGCTTTTAAAAGTCTGTGGAGGAATTCATTTTGTGTGATTAAACCCAACAATAAAAGCTGCCTCAGATATACCATTCAGCAGAATGGCATCAGAAGAAATCTTACATTCAAACACAGTACTGCAGACTTTGGACTAGGCATTTGGGTTTTCCTTATCAGATAAATGAAGGGCAATTTATTACTTGCACCTCAAACCTCATTTCCAACAACCTGTATTTAAACGCATTCGATATTGTAGGTACTAAGCCTGCAAGAATCCTTGGCATATAGTCAAAACCTGAGAGTACGCCAATATAATATTAGTAACTGCTTGCCTCTTCGCTTAAATTACATTTTACAAAATGTTACAATATACTTGTACTGTGTTTAACCATTGTGCTTGGAATAAAAAAAATCTTAAAAAAAGCTCCGCTGAAGACTGAAATAACAAACATAAATCTAGATAGGAGTCAGCGATACAAACGTTCCTTTAGAAAACTTTCTATCGGTTCTATCCGTTTTTTTAACAAGTCAGCGGGACAGTGGGAGAGTAGAGGAAGGAAGAAATGTAAATCTTCACTTTCTTTGACACCTCCAGCAAGTTTTGTCACTTTGAAACACGCAGTGTGTGCATTCTCTGCTCTAAGAGTGTTTTCAAGCCAAACATATGGTGGAATTTTAGTTAACAGTCAAAACGATTTCTGGATTTGCCCCATACAACTGAAGTAGGCTTCAGTGTTACACTGCTTTCATGCATGTGACAATGTTGAGTGCCAGCCATGAAAGGCATTTTTTGTGTGCGTCTGACGAGACACATCTGCAACTAGTGACTTTCATGACTGACACTGAGCTTACAGTATCTCATTTTAGGCATTTCCTTAGCCAGGTTTTATATATAGTTTAACTCACACAGTTTATCTCTCTATTTATTGTCAGGGACAACGAGTTACAACTCATGTAAGAATCAGAAAGGATAAACTGCACTGCAAATGCCGCTGCAAGTTGCATCAGCCCTCCAGAGAACAGTAAGAGATTAGCACATGGCTTAGTATTTTCTCATCATCCGAATGGTACTGTAAATAGACAGTCAAACTCATGGCAACACTAACTCATTAACAAAGAGTAACAGCACAGCTTGCCAGTTGCAAAGAGCATCTTTGAAAGGAGCAACAAAAAGCTTCCTAAAAAAAAAAGACGAGTTTTCTTGGACACCTAGTTATCTGAAGAAAGGGACACCACCTGCGACAGGGCATCCTCCTGCTTCCTGACATTTCCACTCACCTCCTCCCAGCCCTGTGACGCATCTCTGTGCATCCAGATCCCACAGCGCAGTGTGATACTTCGGAGAAGACACACAGGAGGAGAGCAAAAAACCCCACTCCTGCATTTTGATGTGCCATCTCAGCTTGTCACCAGGGGGGCTGTTTCTCTGTTGTAGTTCCACTATTTAACACACCTGTAATGCTGTATATTCAGAACAGACTGAACACTTGTTCCCTTTTAATTCCTGGCGAATTCCCTTCACCAATTGGACTTCAGGGTCAGTACCATAGCTTTCACAGGCATTGGTCTCTCTTAAAAAGGGCCGACATGCTTTTCTGGTCAACTTATAAAAAAAGCACAGTGTTTTCTAGGTATCATTAAGAAACAGTTCATGGATTCTGTCCTTGATCTTAGGAAGTTAAAAACCTGCGTCTAATATGAGACAATTCCCAAGAGCAACACAGGGTTTTAGGCATTGCACACTGAAACACCTGAAGAAAGCTGTTTGGGCAATATCCCTATTTGATTTATTTACAAAGGGAAAAGCAGAGAATGCTGCTTCACAGAACTGGCAGTAAAGCCATTTAAGGGTACGGGAAGGTGAACTACCACCACCAAGGACTGATCTAAACTCACAGTTACGTTATCAGTTCAGAAGACCTCTCCTGAGGTTCATGACACCACGTCAGTCTCTGTAACTGTCATCGTCCTTTCGCAAGAATGGCCAGCACTGCAAAGGAAAGACATCTGCCAGCTTCTTCTGCCTGCCATCACCCCCCATTCAAGAATCAAACCACAAACACCACGCAGAACCAAATGTGTGCAGGCAAGGATGCCACAAGAAAGGGCAGCCACAGACAGCTCAGTGCCAGCATGCCGTCTTCTTGCTCAATACAGCGATGATTTCTAAATCTAGCTCTTCAACTTCACCATGTACCAGAGATTCAAGAATTTTAAACAACCCGATCCAGCCATGCTCCTTGGTGACTCCTTTGCCTAAGATTTTAACCCCAAGGAAGCCAGGGTTAACTGCGCAATGAATAATCTATTTTTGCCAGGAAATGTTTTAGATTGAAGTAACAAATATTAGTTTGCCATGACCACAATGGATTCATTAGTATTACACATCTTCAGCCTAAGCAAATAACTCTATCCACACAACTGATTCAGTAGGTGACTACTGCATTTCAAATGAGACCTGTTGAATTATCCGCTTCTGATCTTCCCAAACTCATTTAAAAACCTCATTTTCTAACATCATCCTTTTACCCTCGGAAGGGAAAATATCTACACGGAGGCACCGCACAGTTCTGTTTTGACATTGCGGAGGGCTGATCAGACACCCACCCAGTCACTCTCTCGCTCCCTTTCCCCAGCAAGACAGTGGAGAAAGTAAGATGAAAATCTTGCAGGCTGAGATAAGGACAGGGAGAGCACTCACCAATTACCATCCGAAACACTCTACTTGGGAAAGATTAATTTTATTTATTGCTGATAAATACCAGAGTAGGATAGAAAGAACAACAAAACTAAACGCACCTTCTCCCTCCACCCTTCTTTCTGAGCTCAGCTTCACTCCCAGCTCTTTTTATCTCCTCCCCCTTGAGCACCACAATGGGGATTGCGGTCAGTTTGTAACACTTGATCTCTGTCGCTCCATCCTCCTCACAGTCTTCCCCTGCTCCGGCATGGGGGCCTTCCCATGGGAAAGTGTCCTTCACAACCCTCTCCAGTGTGAGTCCTTCCCACAGGCTGCAGTTCTTCACCAACTGCTCCAGCGTGGGTCCTTTCCGTGGGGTGCAGCCCCTCAGGCACAGCCTGCTCCAGTGTGGGTCCCCACGGTTTCACAAGTCCTGCCAGCAAACCTGCTCCAGCCCGGGTTCCTCTCTCCACGGGACCACAGGTCCTGCCAGGAGCCCACTCCAGCGTGGGCTGCCCATGGGTCACAGCCTCCTTCGAGCATCCCTCTGCTCTGGTGGGGGGCCCTCTCCGGCTGCAGGTGGGGATCTGCTCCACTGTGGGCCTCCACGGCCTGAGGGTGGACAGCCTACCTCACACCGTGGGCTTCACCACAGGCTGCTGGAAAATCTCTGCTCCAGTGCCTGGAGCACCTCATGGCCTCCTGCGCAGACCTGAGTGTCTGCAGAGTTGTTCTCCTCGCATATTCTCACTCATCTGTCCGGCTGCAATTTGTTGCACAGGTTCCACCCCCCCACCCCCCTCCTTAAATACGTTATCCCAGAGGCACTACCACTGTTGCTGGTGGGCTTTGGGTTGGCCTTGGCCAGCAGTGGATCAGCCTTGGAGCCAACTGGCGCTGGCTCCATCGTAAAAGCCATGGGGAAAGCTTCTAAGTGCTTCTCACAGAAGCCATTCCTGTAGCTCCCCTGCTACCAAAACCACGCCATGCAAACCCAATACAAGCATAGACGAATGAATTTCAAAAAACATCACCTTAATCACTGCTTAAAAGTCACGCTAAAGGATAACAATTTCTGTGATTTGAACATATCACGCTAAATTAACTAAATTACTGCCGAGTAATTTTTGAAAGATGAAGGAAAAAATGAAGCTGCTTTTTGTCAAGTTCCGAGGTGGTGATTTCCTTCTCCAATTCCACACAGACGCCACTTCAGGTCTACCATTTCTTTATAACATATGGGTTTACAGCACAGTGCAACACAAGCTCCAGTCTGACCACTGACCCCCGCGGAGTTTGCCTTCACTAGCACAACCATGAGAAAAACTGGAAGCTAGTGAAGTCAACACCACAGAGATAAGACATCCATTGCAGGGCAGCAACCGGTGCACGCGGAACTTTTGTACACCAACAGTACGTGTAACGCCACTCCATCTGTATGCTGTCCTCCACAAGATGAGCTACGAGTCAGTAATTACACCAAGCGCAAGAAAGTAAACCCCAATTTATAACATGTCATCTGAACACGCTTCTCTGAAAATTCCAGAACATGAAGTTAACAGACAGATAAGAAATGCTGTTGTTCCTGCATAGAATCCTGAATGCATGGGATGCACTGCTCTGAGAAACTGAGTTATGCCTTTTTTTTTTTTTTTTATATTATCACCTGGGATCTCCAACACTACGCCCCTCTCAAGACTGGCGACAGCATCTGCGCCCCATCCTTGCATCCCCAGCTGTTAAAACCACATTTCACGTATTTCATTTCTTATCTTACACGGGCATCGCCGTGAACACAAGGTGGCCCTCCAGGGATTCCCTGCCGAACGCAGCATCTCGCACTCCGCCACGCGGTTTGGCGTGCCGTGACCAGGCCGGGGCCAACGAGTCCCGAGGCAGAGGCCAGGCTCCAGCTCCGTTCCACCGGCTCCTGGTGGAAGGCCCGAGCGACCACCGCCGGGCTCTTCACGGGACGGCCCGGCCCTGCCCGCCGCAAGCCCACGCCTGAACAAGCCCCACTGAAACCTCCAGTGCCCGGCAGGCGGAAACCCCGCGAAGGGAACCGGGGGCCCGGGAGAAGCGCCGCCGCCACCGGTTCGCATGCTGTCCGCCGGCCTCCCCCCCAACACAGCACAGCCGCGCTCCCCGCCCCCGGGCCGATCTCCTGCACGCACCCGGGCGGCGGGCAGCCCGCCTCCACCCTCCCGCGGGGCTCCCAGGTGGCTCGGGGCGGCGCGGCGGAAGCCGGCAAGGGGCAGCGAGGGCTCCCCGCTCCGCCCGGCCCGGCCGCCCACGTCACCCGCCGCGCCCCCCGACCGCCCCCCCGGTGTCTTGCGCCGTCGCCTGCCAGGCCCGGCAGCGGCCCCACTCACCTGAGGTGCCCGCCCCTCCCCGCTGCCTCTTCTCTCTGGGCGGGAAGGGCCGGGCAGGGCCGGGCGCAGCCGTCGTCCTCGGCCCTGCGGCCCCGTCCCCCGCTCCCGAGGCTCCGCCCCCACGGGCCCTGCGCTGCTGCGGCGGCCGCGCCGGCGGCCGGAAGTGACGCCATCGCGCAGCAGCCCACCGGCGCCGCGACCCCGCCCACCCGACCGCCAACCAATCAGCGGTCTCATTACTGATAAGCGACGGCACCGCCCTCCCACACTCTTCCCTTCACGACTCGGCAATAACTATAGCCGTGATTGGGCAGCACTGCGGCCGCTGGAGCGGAGCGGGCCCGGTGGCGGCGGGGAGTAGGCCGCGGCCTGCTGTGGGCGCCGGGCCTCACGTATAGAGCCGCTCGGGGAGGCAGGGCGGCCCGGGCCGCGAGAGAGCTCCCTCCGCTATGGCCGCCGCCACCTGGTGCTACCACGGGGACCCCGAGCCGGAGCAGCCGGCGGTGCTGGGTGAGGCGGGCGCTGGGCTGGGCTGGGCTGGGCCGGGCCGGGCGGGAGCACGGACTGGAGCGGGACTTACGGCCTCTCCCCTCCGCCTTGCAGTGCAGTTCTCCAACGGCAGGGTGCGGCAGGCCGACTCCATACGGTTCACCGTCTACCGAAACAAGGACACGGCCCATCCCGGGAAGAAACACCGGAGGATCCTGGTAAGGGCCCGCCAGGGAAGCAGGCTCCCGGCGGCCGCCTGCAGCCGGTGCTTCGTGTTGGCAGCGTCGGCGCCTCCGCTAAGGGCGGCCGCGGGGAGCCCGGCGCTGCGCCTGCCCCAAACCGGGCCGTGGCATCGGTGCGGCTCCGACACGTGCCCGCTCTCCGTGTGCGAGGAGCACCCCGCTGCAGCACGGAGGGAGCGGCGCCTGGGAGGCTGCGGGGCCTGCCAGAGACCGGCGTGAGACCAGCACCCCGAGGCATACCGGCAACGCTACCCACCTCAGCTAGTGACGAAGGGTTTGCGCTTCTTCTGATCTCGCTCCCGCCTTTTATGTCTGTGGCCGTGGCCGCTCCTGCAAGTAGGGATTGGGAACCTGGGTCAGACATGCAGGCCCTGTGGTCCCGTTTCAGGGAGACTGCTGCTGCCCTCAAACAGCTGCCCTGCTCCAGCTGCCCTCCTTACTGTACAATGAACAAAGCTCGGAAAATCTGCATGGAGTTTTTCTTTGTAGCAAATGTGTATATAAATAACTAGAGTTTAACCCCAGCCTCTGTGAAACATTTCGATTGATACATGGTTATGTATTCTCAGATGAAGGTTCATTCATTTACTGAAGTTCTGTGTGTTGTTGATTTATTTTAATAACCTAAAGGGAAATAATGTTTGAAAGTGACGTTACTTAACAACTAGTCAGGTCTTCATGATCACAAAATCTGTTGTGTTATGTTTACATAGTGAACACAGTGAATTCTTCACCCAGATTTTTGTTACATTACATTACATTACAAGGAGATTTCTGCTTCTTTCAGTGAAGAGGGAACCACGATTAAAGTCAGGAGATGCTTTCTGCTGGTATTGTTAAGTCTTACAGCTGCTTGCATGCATGATTTACTTAAGGAATAAATTACTTCAGTACACTTTCCCTGAGGATTTTGTCTGAAGTACAGTAGAAACACAAAGTTTTGAAGTACATCTAGGTGATTGAGCCATTCCTGATAGTGCTAGCTCTTTGGGTTTGTTGGTTTGGTTTTGGTGGGATATTTTTTTTTTTCCAGTGAATTGCGGTCACTTGGAGCTTTGAGCGGATCATTAGACATTATATCTTAAACAGTTCCCCTTGTCTGTAGTAGTGACTCTGATCAGTGTTTGCCTCTGGCCCAGGCTGAAATCTGTAAGGTTTGTCCTCGTTGGAAGCTTAGAGAAGCTTTGAGCGGCTGTGTTAAGGACCCTAAAGCATTGGGAATAGTATCTTAAATTCTCTGGCAGAGAGGCCTGATCTCTATTCACTGGCAACTTTGTGAATAAACCTATTACTTTCACAAAGTTGCTTCTGGATTAAAGTACAGCAGTAAAGACTGCATGATGTTTTAAGTGTAGTGGCACCCAACTGCTACAGTGATAAAATCTAAATTCAAATTATGATGCTCATAATTTCTTTGCAATGGTTCCTCATCTTCTGGCCCAGTGAAAGCTGAAGTAGAATCATGGGTAGTTTAAGCTTCAAGAAGTGCTGTCTTTTAAAGATTTTGACTTGCTGCAACACGTACCCAAGTTGGGCAGTGAAGTTTGCGTACACGACTCGTGTCTGATGCCTGGGAATGTAGAGCTTTGTGGCATCAGGGATAATAAAGCAGATGCAGAGAAGGTTATTTACAGCCCTGTACTCAGGTAATTTTTCTTTGTTTTTCAGGTCTCAGAAACTGAAAGGCTTTCATATGTGGGGAATAACTTCAGCAGCGAAGTTAGGAAATGTAACTCCCTATGCAGGTATGGGTTGCAGGCAAAGTGGGGGCAGGAACATGGAGGTGGATGCAGAGGAATTACTCAGATACAAAGTTCCTGGTAGACTTTCTTAAAGCTGGCTCAGAAGTCCCCACAGAGGCTGTGATTTTAATCAAGAAGATTTTGACAGGAGGCTCTAGCACCTAGCAGCTGCGTTGTTTGTGTGTTGCGTCCCTTTGGAAGTTGTGATGTTACATACAGATAGAGTGTATTTGTAAAGATCTTGTGAAGGGAAGGGTGAGAAAGTGATTTGATGTAGCTGAAACCTAGGAATAACAGCTTTGTTATTAAGAAACTAAAAGATAAAGAATTTTCAAGATCATCTGCTGCTGCCCAGGAAACCCCTGGGTCATTAATCATCCCTTAACTTCAGGGCCACAGCATGATGCTGCTATGTGAACTGATAAGGCGTCTGTGCCATGCACTATAAAAGGAAGTGTCGGTGAAATCACCAGCCTTTACATGTCCTGGTTTAAGAATGTGACCTTTGTGGCACTGGCGCAGATCCCACGGTCCTCCTAAGGAGTGTTTTATATGCGAGATCTGTCTCATTCTGGAATACAAGAACCGCCAAATGGGTGGAGAGCTAATGTGAAATTTGCAAATAGTCTATCAAAACATGCTAATACTAATAATCTTTGTTCTTTCCGAGAGGTGAAACCAGGAGCACTGGACCGTCAGATATAACAGCCTTCAGTTTTAAGATGCTGTAGCGGAAAAAAAATGAACAAAGGGGCTTTTTCTTCCTTACTTCGGAGAGATAAATTTAGTTTAATGAATGTGTGATACAGGTATTGCAGTGTTATTTCTAGGGCGATTTAGTGCTCTTATCTCTGAACATTAAATAAGAGATGATTTTAGCGGCTTAAGTGGTTCTTGCCTGCACCTCTGGAGATTCTGAGCTGTGGTAACTAAGAGGGCAAGCTAACAGCTGATATACATTCAGCTTCAAATACTAGTTTTGCATTAGGTGTGCATATGCCTCAGGATCTCCAGAGATGCAGGCAAGAATTAATAAATTAATTTCTTGCTTTTCTTTCAAGTTTTCCTATCCTTTCCTTCTGTCCCTTTCTTCCTACGTGTGCTTCAGCTACATGTGTGAGGATTTCCTACAGTGGATCCATTCCCGTTGCTCGTGGCAGCTGTCAGCCTAAAACTGTGCACTCGTAACGGCTATTGTTGGTATAACACGGAGCAGAAGCCACCTCTGAACAAACAGTCCAGTTTTTTTCTGAGTCGATGAGTTCAGCAAACCTCTGGGCTTTCTGGAACAGCAGGAACTGCCAAGAGATCCTTTCCTGACCAGCGAAGTATGGTCATTTGCACTGTACTTGGGCAGTAGTTGCGTGGTGTGTTGCTCCCACTGCAGCAGGCATCCTGTTGTGCTGGTGGATTTTGTCTTCAGGGAGCGTGTCCTGAGTTTTAGGAAGATGTGTTGTGGAGGAGAGCAAGTTCGGGCGCTAGTCAGAAGGGTTGATGTGGAATGAACTCTTCTGGCCAGATAAAAAACTGGTGCTGTTGATACCCCTGATCAACTTCAGACAAGGGTGTTCTGTTCCTGTTTCTGGTGGGTCATGAGGCACAGTGAGGAGCAGTACAAACCATTTGGGCTTGCCCCACTGAAATGTGGGCTGAAAAGGAATTTACCTGAGAGAAATTACCGTGTTCTAGAGACAGCAAAGTCATGTTTCTGAGAAGCTCTGAGAACTTGGTGACTTGTACTGAGCAGAGAACTGGCTGCAGGGAACCCAAGATTTAAAAACACAGGAAACTGCATAGAAGCACTGAGAAACCAAGGGTCTTGGTGCATCAAAAAAGACAGAGTAGCAGCTAGCACTCCAGCACCTAGGCTTCAACTGTGCGTTTGGGAGTTAATTTGGTTGTCTTAAGGCTTCTACGTTTACTTAGAGCAACAAGTCTTTAGAGAGATAAATATATATATATATATATACACACACTTGTGTGTGTGAACTATGTGTGCGTGCCCTGAAGGTAGCTTGTTTTATTTTGACGTCCTGAAAGCGCTTGGAAGACTTGTATTCGCAAGGCAGAGGGTTGGCAGGGAGTGGGGAGTACACATGGCTCTGCACCATATATTTTAAAACATCACTTCCACTGATCTGTCTCTCACTAACCACTTGCTCCTGTTCTTCCCAGGTATTTTGTCGGCGTGTTAGACAAGGACTCTGGGCAAATGCAAGTCTATAATGCTGAAATATTCAGCCTGCAGCCCTTACTGTCAGGTAGGAAGATACTGTGTGTAACTCCAGCACCAGAGTCACAGTGTGCTAGACCTACGTACTCGTTGAGCTATGGACTGCTTGGTTGCTGACAGCAGTGGTCTCTGTTGTCTCCCTGGCTGCTTTACTCCTCGTTTTTGCTTTATTCCCTCAGCATCATCTTCCAAGGCACTACATGATGCGAAAAATGGAGAAGGAAGCAAGGTGAAATTTAGGGTGGAGGATAAGCAGAGAGTGTTATGGATGGGAGGCTGGAAGTGCTGGAGTCAGTAACAAAGCTGTCACTGTTCAGAATAAGCGCAGCCTTGTCTAGGTGCTCTCGACTTGAGGGAAGCCTGGAAATTGTCAGGTCGAGGGACTGGATCACTGAAAAACAAAACCATTTTTCTTCAGCAGAACTGCTTTTTGTTACTGACCTCAGGAGGATAATCCGAAGTCTTTGGGGAGTTTATTTTTAACCTGTGCAGCAGGAGCCAGGTATTGCTGCAATCCACGCATTAACACTTGTTCGCTTTATAGCAAAAACTGGCCTGCCGTTCCTTTTTTGTTTACGGTACATACTCTTGTGTATTCAGTGTTTTGTTTAATCGACCAGCTCCTGTGGAGGAGATCTCAAGTGATGTGCCAAGTCTTTCAGTGATGCATTAGAGCTTCAGGAATACGGAGTATGTGTGCTGTCCTGGCTGCTGCAAGCCAAGCGTGCTAACTTTTGTTCTTTTATAGATAACTTAATACCTGATGACACAAAGGATTATCAGAAAAAATCCTACAGGGAGAAGGTAAAGTTGAAAGCCCATATCGTGTTCTTCTGTGATTATACAGCTAACAGTGGCAGATGATACTTGTTTGAGACTGTGAGGGTTGGTTTACTGCAGGGTGTACGTGCAGGTTCAGCGCTGTCTCTGTGCTTTGGAGGTCCATGAGACAGTGCATTTTCAGTGCCTGACTTGGCATTACTTTCACAATTATTTTAGGCTTGATTACAATCCCAGTTACCTCCTGCCCCTTTGCGCAGATCAGTTCTTGTTGTGTGGTTGACTTGGGCCCAGGGAAAAGTTTAAAGTTTTCTTAGGGAGTGTGAATGTGGAACAGGTGGTGCTTAGCAGCTGAGTTTTCCTCTTGGATGCAAAGTGTCTTCAGTGTGTTTTAATCTCTGTCTACCTTGCACAGATGGATTTGTGCATTGAGACCTTTGGTACCAGCAAGCAGAAACGAGCTCTGAACTCTCGGCGAATGAATGCAGTGGGCAATGATATTCTGAATACAGCTGTGACAGAAGCAGCAGCAAACATAATAGATGCAAAGGGAGTAACAGGTAAGTATTGTCTCAGAGTTTAATTAATGTCATCAGAAGTACCTTTTTCTGTCTGTTACTTGCCGAGTATGGTAGGAAGAAGAAAGGGCTTTTCTTCAAGGAAGCAGCTGGTCTAACAGCTGAGAAGGGCGCAGGTGGAGGAACTCGCAGATCTTTCTGGTGGAAGGGGAACTGCTTCCTTCTGATCCTGCTAGACTTAGTGTCAGAGTTGCCTGAATTAGGGAAGGTCCCTGTGGCACCACTGTCCTTCCCTGCCCATTGTTAGGAGCTCCTCTGGGGGTCTCTAGATACCACTTTATTGGGATGAAGGTGATACATTCACCTGGTCTGAACCGAGATGCTGAATGTTCATTAAGGTGAACTTGTACCCTGGCTTCACAGTGGCATGGCTGTGGAAAATGGTCTGTGCCCTAAACCAGGTCACAGCCCCATCAGGTGCCATCCCCGGTGCTGTTGTGAACCAGGCTGATGGACTTAGGCTACAGGGAACGTTCACTCTCAGAGGCATCACAGTGAAGTGATGTTTCAAGGACAGTTGGCGACCCCACTACTGAGTGCCCTTGAGGCTGCATCTGTACTGTGTTGTCATGCCTCTGCCGCCCCCCCTGCACCCTTGCCCTGATCAAGAAGGAGGTAAAAAAATGACAGAGGAGGCCGAGGAGGATCTAACAGCAGCCCCACCGCTACCTGAAAGGGCAGTCGGAGCCAAAGCCGCCTCAGCAGTGCCAGCAAGGGGTCAACAGCACAAGTGGCAGTGGTCACCCCGCCTTGGGAGGCGGAGGCTGGGGGAACCTTCTTGCCTCAGAGGGTGGTGCGGCCCTGGGACGGCTCACAGAGGTGTAGGGTCACCGTTCTTGGGGGGTTTCCAAGCTTTGGAGGACAAAGCCAGGGTTGCCCTGATCTGGTGCTGGAGACAGTCCTACTCTGGGCAGGAGGTTGGACAGTAGACCTCCAGAGTTTCTTTTCACCTGTATTTCTGGGATTCTGAGCTTTGTTGGCTATGAATGGAGGAGGTATCTGTTATCAGGCTTTCATGCATTCTCTTCCGGGTTGGATATTGCTCTCAGAGCTGCTTTGTACCATAGGCTGCCAAAGCCATCTTCTGCCCGTCCTGCAAGCAACAGGTAGGTGCAGCAGCAGCAGCAGCAACCAGTTTGTCTTGGTGCGCTTCTTTCCTCGATTTTTCTTTAGTCTGGAGTGACTTTTCTAAATCTTAAGGAACACAAAGTTTTTGGTAGAACTGATGGCACCAGGTTAAAACCCAGCACGCTGAGTACGTAGCAGGCGTATCAGAAGCTCCCGGCCTTTCTGTGCATACTGGAATGTTTTCGATGTAGTCAGCACCTACGTGTGGCAGTAATAAACAAAACAGGGGAGAGCGGTAGCCTTTTCCTTACTACTGGCCCAAGTGGGACAAACTGGAGTTCTAAAACTTTAAAACTCCCAACTGTGACTGAACTGGTGTTGACAAAAGAACCACCATTAAGTAGACTTGCGTTTAAAGGAAGGATTTGGGTTGGGGTCATGTTCTCTGTGTTTTTGTTTGCGTGGTCCAAATACTGTCGTCTTTTTTGCTTCCTTCCAAAGCTTTGATCCAGGATATGGCCCAAGATGATGTACAGAACATCTCCATCTTCCTCCCACCGTGTAATGAACATGCTGACAAACCAGAAGATGTTTACAAGTTTGAGGACAGTATCTTTTTCTGTGGTGGAGTGGTTTCCCACACCTCTAAGCCTTTGGTGTCAGTGGTCTGGCACATGGGAGTGAGTGCTGGCAGGTGTGTGAATGAGCTGAACCTCATCCCCTCACAAGCCAAAAACTGAGAGCAGGGAGATGCTTTGTTGAGGTGGTTTTTTGGTGGTTTTGGGGTTTTTTTTTGCCTGCAGTTTGACTGGTAATAGTAATGAGGTCAGAGCCATGCGGGAGAAGTGACTTGGGGTCAAACCACAGTCCTTTGTTACTGACTGGCTTCCAGGTTGTGGTGTTAGGTCCTACCTATTTCGAGTTTCTTTCCGTACCTACTTCCCTACCCCACGCTTCCTAAAGTGAGAGTGGATGGGGCTTATCTCACTGTGGGCCCTTCAGTCCGGAAGGGTGAGCAAAGGCACACTTGTTCTTTTCTTGAAAATCCTTCCAGTTCTGTCCCCAGCAGAGTATGAAGCGTTGCGGGTTCCAGCAGCGGTCTTTGTTAACATCACTGCGGAAGAAATCGCCAAGAAAACGGAAGACAAAAGGTAATGCTGCTGCAAACAGCCTTGTAATAGTGAAGGTGGGCCCTGTGAAACTGTAGTTTATTCTGTGGGGCAGGTTGGCTACTGCTGCCAGCTCCGCTGTACCCAGGCTGATTTTTTCAGTACAGAGGAAGGTTATTTGATCCAAGCGTGGCTGAGCCGCACCTACCTTGTGGACCACGGGGTTTAGTTGTGTACAGGTGAGGAAGCTGCATGCACAGCAGCACGGCTGCCCTTTGGGGAGCCAATTGGCAGAGGAAGAGCGTGGAGAAATCCAGAGTGGGCTCTGAAGTCACGTGCCTAGAAGGTAAACCACAGAACTGTGCTGAGCACAGTGTGCCCATGGCTGGGGACTGTCACAGAATCGTGTTACAGAATCGTATGACAGAACGGTTTGGGTTTGAAGGGACCTTAAAGACCATCTAGTTCCAATCCCCCTGGCCATGAGCAGGGACACCTTCCACCAGCCCAGGTTGCTTAAAGCCCTGTCCAGCCCGGCCTGGAACACTGCCAGGGATGGGGCACCCACAGCTGCTCTGGGCAGCCTGGGCCAGTGGCTTTACCACCTGCACAGTAAAGAATTTCTTCCTAATATCTAATCTAAATCTACCTTAAATGTCCCAGCCAAGTACTGACTCGCTGCAGAGGTTGCTCTAGCCTGGCAAGCTGGCAGGGACATACACTTAGAGCTGTCAAGCCTTTGTGCTGGGGGGGCTGAAGTGAGCAGGAAAAGCACCGTGCCTCACTCCCCGTACTTCGTGGCTGCCTGTGCTGAAGCAGAAGTGTGTCTGAGTGCCGCGTTGAGAGCCTGCGGTGTGGGGACCTTCTTAGCCGCACACTGAAACGGGGCTGGCTGAACGTGAGGGACGTTGACAGGAAAAGTGTGCTCGCGAAGCAGCCTCCTGGGCTATCCTTTCCTAGGTGTCCAGGGGACTCTCCTCAAACAGCTGAGCACTGAGGTTAAAGGTGTGTCTTCTGAAGATGTAAACTAGTTCCTAGTTCTTTGAGCCTCATCCTCTCCCTCCGTCTCCTTTCTTTTAGCCATTGCTCCTTTGTTTTAGAGGAGCTGAAGTTCCTGCCTGCTGATGAGAAGAGTAGAGATCACAAAGCCCGCTGCCTCTGGTTCCTGGACACCCTTATTAAGTTCAGCTACCTGAAAATGATCAAGAAGAAGCGTAAGAGAGTTTTAAGCTACCTGCTGAGACTTGGTTTGTAATTCCTACAGTGGAAAAGAGTAAAGCTGCCCGGAATGAGCTGTGTGGTCAGGCAGCTAGCTGCAGCAGTTGCTTTCAGCCTGTACCATGCTGAAGTTGAGGATCTCCGCGTTGCTGAGGGTTGTTAGCTCTGTGTCTGCTGGAAGATGTATGCCTCATCCTTTTCAGTCTCTTTGTAACTGCTGTGCATCAGGATGGCACAGTGACATCCTCTTGATAGAAGATAAGGTAGCTTAGATTGAAAATGTTGAGGTTCTTTCTAGTTTATTGATAGTACTGTGCTTACAAACATGGTTTATATTTTCACTTTAGGCCTAAGCCAAGAGGCTGGAAACTGTCAGCGCTCTCTATCCAGCCTCCATATTCCAGGTGCAAGAGGCATACAGTGTGTGATACATCCTTTGTGTCTCTTTTTGTGCTTTTGAGAATGTTTTCATCCTCGTTTGCTTATTAGCTCAATGTGTGAATCGCAATAATCCTGTGTTCAGGATCTTGCTTTTAGAATGGCAGGAACTGCTGTTCTCGAAAGCACTGCACAAAAGATTTTCCTGAAGAATTTCAGGATTTGCTGTCTCCCATAGAACTTGCATACCTTGAGTCTTGTCAGTGATGAAAATGTTGTTGTTAGCATTTTCAGTGACTGGGGGGGGGGTGATGGAGGAGATGGCAAGCCTGGCTGTAAATATTGTCCTGCGTTGCTGGAGACACAGGAGTCGCCCTGCAGGATTTGGTCAAGGAGGATGTGGAAATGACCAGTCTTGGTGCTAGCATGAATTTGTTAGTGTGGTTTCGGTTCTAATGCTACTTTGTGACAGGACCATCGGTTGAAAGGCAGGTATCTATTAGGAGAAACAGGCATAGACACACACATGCGTTGCCAGTTGTGTTGTGTTGAAGTGAGAGATCCCATTTGTAAAGAAAATAAAAGCTGTTAGGAGCCTCTCTGACCTGAAAAATTATGAGACCTAGAAATGAAGTGCCCAGGCTCCTTCTAGGTTCTCAGTATTCCTGGAAAGAGGCACTAAATGTCCTGGTAGCAGATGTGCTATTGTGACGGCTGGAGGTGGGCAGTACGAGAAAGAGTATGTGTTTCTCATTCCACTGCAAAACCCCTTTCTGTCCTAGATCCGATGGGTCCTGAATGCCCACACATTATTAGCAGGAAACTCATGAAGAATTTCACTTCACTGACCTACAACAATGGCAGGTAAGGAACTATGTGTGTTTTGAATGTCCTTGAGGCAGAGAGATGCCCGATTCAGCCTGAAGGGCCGTGAACACATTATCTATCGGGAAACTTCCTACTAGAATGGAAGGTAGCTTCCTCGCTTCACACCCCCAGCCCTTTAGAACACTGAGTTGTGGCTGGTGATGGTCCATTTTAGACAGTGCAAGTCTAAAATGTCACTTGGAGAGACAGGATCATGTGTGCAAATGCAAGCCTGCACCTATGGATATAAGCTGGCTTGACGAAATGGGGTGCCCAGCCATCTGCCTGATGGTTTCTGGATGGAGGATGGCAGAATGGGTGCTGGCTTTGCAGCTGGGTCTTGATGGTGCAGCTGAACAGGCAAATGTCCACGTGTATATTTTCACTGTGAACCGAGGCAGCTCACGGATGCGTCGTCTCTTCACCGTCCCAGAATGCGTCAGGATGGAGGTGGTGCAGTGGCTGAATAGTGGCGCTTTTTTTCACACTTGCGTAGTTTTATTAGCCGAGCAGGGGTGCTTTTACATCAACTTTTAGGCATGACTTAATTTGAATTCTCTGGTGAAACCTACACAGACAAAACTGTGTAAAGATTTGCACTAGTTAACTTACCCTGGGCTGAGACCCACACCAGGAGAAACTGCCATTCCGTGACTGGAGCGGAGGCTGGGAAGTTCCTGCAGGTCCTTTCCAGCAGTGTCAGGGCCACTTGTGGGATGCTGAGTGCTGTCTTACTGCAGTGAGGGCCTTGGGCAGCTGGTGGAGGTGCCTTTGACCGGGTGGCCCTTGGCTGCAGCCTTCAGATGGATGCCACATACATCTAAGTGGCTAGAAATCTGAATAAATACGCATTATTCAGCCATCCCGATGAGTGGAAGCACCAAATTACAGGCAAGGGTGAAGAGTATCCTCACTCTTGCCAGAGTGCCTTCCCCACACTCCAGGAGCCATCAGCCTCTCCACCTAGAAGCAGCGTATAATGCTGATGCTCCGCTAGCGCTAGCACAGCTGCACCGCCACTGTTGATGTGGTGGGAGCAGAGAACTTGAGTCCAAACGGGCCAGCTTTTGTCTGGAGTCTCAAACCAGTGACGAACAGTGAAATGCTCCCAGAGGATCACCAGCTAGCTGTCTGCTTTGTCTGGATTATGTATTTGAGGTGCCATTACTAGTTAGGCCAAATGCGCTTGGAACAGCTTCCCTTTGTTTCCTCTCGCAAGGGAGCAGCGTGCCGAAGAGACTGAAGTGGCGTTAGTTGGTGGTTGCACCTCTGAACAGATATGGGCATGTGAGGGCAGAGGAACCTGTTAGGTCCCAGTGCTTGGAGGTCTGTGTTGCTCTGAGCTCTTCTTTGGTGGCTAGGAAAAGTCAAGTCCTGTCTAACTGGGGCTCCGGTTCTGTCTGTACCTTGTGCGGGTTGTGTTCTGCGTTCATTGACGCTCCGGATCTCATATGTTCTCCCTCTTGCCATCCAGTGTCCAGAATTTAATCTCTGCGTCCATGAAGGCTAAAATCACAGCGTATGTCATTGCATTGGCTCTGCACATCAACAACTTCCAAACGGACCTCACTGTTCTGCAGAATGACGTGAAGCTCAAAGAAAGCAGGTGAGTTGCTGCGTGTGTTCGTGCTTGCTGTGATCCTCCTGAGGAGAGAGCTGGGGAGCTTCTCCGGCCCCTGGGTGGCATAGTAATACCTACTAGTTGTAAGTGGACTCTTGCCTTTTGTGTGTCGAAGCTTTAGTTTGAAGCCTTGGCGTTCATAAAGGAGGGGTGGTTACACATCTCAAAAGACCCTCAGGTGCATCAAGAGGCTCTTCAGCTATTCTGCAGGAAAAGAAGCAGAGGCAGGCAGCACTGGAATGGCCAGCTGGGGCAGATGGCAGGATGGTCTATCCACTGCCGCCCAGCTGTGTTTCTTGCCTGACAAGTCACATCACTTTTCCCCTTCCTGTCCCCTGTATCCCTTTTTCCTGCAGAGCTGGAAGGTACCTGTTAGGTACCAGTCTGGCTGTAAGTGCAGGTTTGTAGCCGACTGTAACAGGCAAACTAGAAACAAGAGGGGTTTGTTCTTACAGTCACACTGTGGGCATATAGGTGGTGTTTACATGGAAGAAACCCAGCCCCCTGAAATTATTTACTCTGCCCTTGGCTTCTTGGTTCTTGTTTTTGAAAAACTGATGAACTTGGGGACTTAACAGCAAAGCTTCATGGGGAGAGGTTGTAGGCAGAACTGCTGGCCCCAGGATTTGAAATAAGGATTTGTCACATCCGGGTTGGTGATGGTGAATGGGTTGCAAATTCCCAGATTGCAAACAGATTGAAAACAGATTGCAAAATAAACTTCAGGGCAAACGACCCTTGCTCCGTTAGCTTTTGGGGGCGGTTGCTCCCTGGACTCTTAATTTTCCCTGGAAAACTATGTACAGAAGCATCGTGCACCTGCTGCTAGCTGCAAGGCATGCCTTTCCCAGCAGGTGTCAGCTAGATCCTGCTGCCAGCTCCTCTGGCACTTCTTCCACTGCAGCTTGTGCTGTACTGTCTCTCTGCCTCTCCCCCCCCTCCCCCCCCCCACGGTAAAATAAATCAGGAATTGATCAGAACTGCTCGAGCAGCCCACTGTGCTGTCTGGGGAGTCTCCCAGCAAGCAGACATCAACTCAGCAGGCAGCTTCTTAATCCTGGCTGGGAAGGGATCAGGTGGCCCCGTTCGTGACTGTCCAGCCGTGCTTATTAACATCTCTTTCCTGCCCTGTCCTGTTCTGTGAGCGATGCTGATGCCAAGGACATGTGCTTCATAACTCAGTCACCTTGGTCTTTCTTAACAGGATTATTTAGTAGTCACGCGGCTGAGCGGGAGCCGTGGAGGGACACAAACCCTTCGCTGCAACCGAGAAAAACGTTGTGGACTATCCTAGGGTTTCTTTCTGAGAGCTTTATGTTAAGGTCTGGTCGTAACTGGAAGTTATCAGAGCCCTTAGTCACCTCTTGGTTTTGCAAGCTCCCTTATCAGCCTTGCTGCAATTATTTCTGATTTTGCCCACAGTTATGCTCTTTATTCTTTGATGGGTAGTAGTGGGTTTAACAGCAGTGTTTGCTATTGGTTTCTATCCAATTTTTATTTAGGGTTTGGGTTTTTTTTTCCTCCTTTTTCTTTCGGAACTAAGCTTTTTAGGGAATCCACATTGATTTTTGCTCCCAGGTTTTGTTCTTCTGTACTGGAGCTAGGAACGTGGGCCGTAGGATGCTGTTGAGAAAAGGGGGGAGGAGGCTGGTACCTGTTAGAAAAATTGAGGAGATACACATAGCCCTGGGCCACTTGATGGAATAATTCTTTCCTGGAATGGGAGGTTTGACTGAAGAACCCTTCCCAACTGAATCTTTTTAGATTTCAAAGATAATAAAAGTCAGCTGGAAGGATTCTGGGATTTGTGTGTTCTCAGGACCCCACCTGAGGCTGGGACACTGTCGTGTTAAGAAGTGGGAGTTTCCTTGAACCATTTATATTTGATCAGCCCGTCGGTTTCCCGAGAAAGACGAGACCCTTGCATCCAGCCAGCCTGCCTGCTGCTAATTCAACCAACCTATTCGGGGACCCCCGTTGACAGAGTCACTGAGTCAAATCCCTTTTATCAACTACTCAGATCTCTGGAGACTTACACAAAAGGGACTTCAGCTGAGGATTTTTGTTACATAAAATACAAGTTTGTGACAGAATGAGGTTCAAAGATTGCTGGTGTTAATACACTGACTGCAAAGCAAACTTAAAACAATACAGGTATTAACAGCTAGCATGAGTTAAGCATAGGACAAAGTTTTTTACCCAGTAGGTGTCCCTACAGGGGAGAAGGCAGTTTGGCCTGTCAGCTGATCCCAGAGGTTACAATGAAGTCATCCCTAACTTCTCCCCTCGTTCGTCCACGTTTTATACTTTGCAGTACACTGCATATTCATTTATCATACACGGGATCGGTTACAAGTTTCTCGTTTTGAATGCAAATTAGCACGCGTCCTCAGACAGCGCTGCTGCAGTTCTTTACCGACTCTGGATGCTCCCCAAGCAGGGTTTTGCCCTTTTTCGTGGGGGCTGTTTTGAGTCCGAGGTCATGCTCTCCCACTACCGCTGTTACCTTTGGCCTGTTTTCAACTAATTTTCTCTTTATGTCAGTGGACTGCAACACCTTATCAGCCTGTCTCCTCTTGTAGACAGAACTTTCCTCACTTGAAGGCTTCTTTCTGCGTAACTTAGGTAATGGTGTTCTTTCTCACTGTCTGTTCTTTATTTCTCATCCTTCCCAAGGCTGACTCCATTGATTAGAAGCCCTTTCATTCATGGAGGGGTGGGTCATCCTGACCTAACCTTATGCACGGATTTATATATAATTCAACACTAAATCAGAGTTTGGTAATTTAGGAGTTTAGACAACAATTCCCGCCCCCTCCCCCACCTTTGGACTTATTTCGGTCCAGGGCTAGTCTGTTTTCTTGTACATTTAGGTGGAGCTTGAGTGACTCCAGTCATACGTTATTTTGTTCTTCCTAACTGGTATTGCGTGCTGCCAGCAGCAGCAGCTGAACACAAATAATGCTTGTTCTGCCCTTTGTAGGGAAGTGGAGAGCAGCATTATTATTTCTCAAGGCAGCTGGCCGCCGAGTAAGGCAACAAGGGTTCATAACGCTCTCTGAGGTGGTGGTGCACAGCTCGGTAGCGTTCTGTAGCCTTTGAAGACTTACAGCTTCTGTCTCCATGGTATCCTTGAGATGCAGAGAACGCATCCTGCTTGCTGGTGTCTCCTGCCTTCTCCCCTGAGGCAAAAGGCTGTTGATCTCTTTGTGCAGTATCGTGGTACAGAAGGCTTGTGCTCCCCACTGACATAGTGTTCCTCTGCTGTTTTCAAGGATGATGGATATCGCAAAGGCCATGCGGCTGAAGGTCTCCAAGGCAAAGGGGCTGCCAGGACTTGAGAACGATCAGAACCACAAGCTGGGCACTCTCTCTCTCCCCTTGCCTGTGCAGAAGGCATCAGGGAACCAACGGAAGCGCAAGAAAATGAACTAAAATGGCTCAGAGGTCTGAGCAGGGGCAAAGGAGTTTCTTTCTCAACTGCCACTCTGCACACAGACCAGCACGGGGATGCTTCTCTCTGTCTGTTGGATTTGGCTGTCTAACATCAGCACGTGACCCTGTTGAAACCCTGTCTTGAGGCTGGCTTACAACAGATGTTCACTCATTAAACTGCTGCTTTTTTTGATTTGTGTGAAAAAAGCTACAATAAAACCTTTTTTTTTTTTTTTTCCTCCTGTCTACAGGTGGAGAGAAATACGTAGGATGTGCTGCTGTGCAGGATCATGGTTTGAAACTGCAGGTCCTCCACCGACTACAGTCTGGTTCTAGCAGTGACCTCGTGGCCCGTGGCCTGTTCTACCCCTTTTTCACACATGCAGGGTAGAAAGCACAGAAAGAGACACTGAGCAAAGAGTTACTTACAACTTTTTGGCTCTGTGTGTGTCTGTTTCACTGGAGGTTCAGTGTAGTTCTGTGGTCAAAAAGTATGAGGGTGCAACACAAACAAAATATTTCTACCACTTTTCCTGTCCTGGAGGGAGGAGGGAGAATTGTGCTGACTTAGAGCTGGTGTCGTCTTCAGAAAGGGTGAAAAGCTGAGGGTCACATCCAAGAGAAAAAGCTTATGTGAAACAGGAGCATGGGATGGCAAGAGCAATCTTCTCTTTCAGATGTCTTTGCTTCAGATGGTAACTGGGGTTTAGTACATCATTTAGGGATTTAAGAGTAACTCCTTGCACACCCTCATGCCCCACTATTCATAGCTTTCGTTAGAACTGACACAAAACATCCAGTTTTCTGGGTGGAGGATAATTAATGCTAGGGAATTACAGGCTGCAGATAATGCGTAGGAATGTTTTTATTACAGAATGGTTGTGGTTGGAAGGGGCTTCTGCAGGTCACCTTGTCCAGTCCCCCTGCTCAAACAAGGCCACCCAGAGCCAGGTGCCCAGCACTGCGACTATTTCCAGTGACAGAAACCACAGCTTCCCTGAGCAACCTATGCTAGTATGTGGTCATGTGGTAAGAGAAAAAGTGTTTCCTGACGTTCAGAGGGAGCCGGTATGTGCCCGTGGCCTCTGGTCCTGTTACTGGGCACCACTGGGAAGAGCCTGGCTTGTTCTCTTGGCACCTTCCCTTTGAGTTTTTATAGATACGGATGAGATTCCCCCAGAGCTTTCTCTGTGTAGTTGCAGCTCCCTCAGCCTTTCCTCGTAGGAGTGACGCTCCAGTCCTTTCAGCGTCTTGGGCGCCCTTTGCTGGATTCTCCAATATGTCTGTGTCTCTTTGATACTGGAGAGCCCAGAACAGGACACGCCACTCCAGATGTGGCCTCACCGGTGCTGAGCCGAAGCAAGGGATCACCTCCCTTGACCTGCTGGAGATGGTCCTAATTCTGCTGAGACAGTGTTAGCCTCTGCTGCAAGCTCGTGTTCAGCTTGGTGCCCACCAGGACCCCCAGGTCCCTTTCTGCCGAGCTGTTTTCCAGCTGAGCAGCCCCCAGCATGTCCTGGTGCCTGGGGCTGCTCCTCCCCAAGTGCAGGACTCCATGTTTCCCCCTTTTGTCCTTTGGAAGCCCCTGACTTACCCGGGCCTCATCTCTCGAGTCTTTGGTACAGCGAAATAATGCTCAGGGAGCTCCTCTGGCTGTAGCCACTTTTGTGAGTTTTTGTAATTCTCCTTGGGATCTGGTCTTCTACATAGCAGAGCCAGCAGCTCTGACTTAAGACCGGTATGAAACTGTATTCGGAGATACACCAGTAGTTTACCCTCTTTATCTGAGGTCTAGCTTGCTGCTGTTTTGGGGAGTTGATACAGGGTGTGAGGAGGGGAGCAGATGTGGATTGCCCTGACAGCATCATGGGTTCTTGGATGAAAAAATCAATTGCTCTTGCAAAGCTGCTTCTAAGCTGTGGCAAAGGCAAGCAGAGAAGTAGAAAGCGCAGGTGGTTGCCTGAACAACCGAGCAAGAAGTGATGCTCTTTTCCGTAATACGGAGCCACTTGCAGCAGAGATGAGAATGTTAATTGTATCTCTTGACATCAGTGCTGTGTGCATCAGAGCCTGTCGGACTGTGTCCGAGAGCAGCACCGCTGATTCGGGGGAAAATGAGTGCTAATTTAGTCCGAGTGGGTGAATGAGTCATCTGCGACGTATGTCACCGTTCGCTCTTGCGCTTTGCAAAGCAGCTGTTCACCTTGGCGATAACGCAGTAGAATCCTTTGCTCGAGGGAAAGAAGTCCCAAGGCAGTGATAATGGCAGTGGGGGAAGGGGACCGGAGATCCCATCTTGGGGTTGGAGAGGAGACACGCAGCCCCCACTGAGGGAGACAGGACAGGGTTGCAGGGAGGTCCCGTGGAGGGGGCACTCGCCAGGTGGGAACCACAGCGAGGTGTGGGTGGCCAAGAGGGACTCGGAGCCCCCAGTCAAGTGTGCCTGTCGCTGGCCACATCGCGGAGTAGCCGGGTTGCCCCCTGGGCCGCCGACGCGCAAAGTGAAAAGAAGAAATCCAGCAGCGGTGGGAAAGATGCCTTGCTGGAAATGAGGTTTGCTAAGACGCTGCTCAGCTTTCTGGGTCACCTCACTCGAGGGGACATCCTGGACACTTGAGGGTGCAGGAGGGGCTGGGAGAGGCAACGCGTTTTCTCTCTCAAGGCGCTCGTGCGGGTTTGCCCAGCGGGAGACTGATGGGCACGGCAGCTGCTGGTTAGAGAACATTAGCCCTCGCCAGACGGGCTGCCTGGGAGCAGGAGGGTCATGGCCAACATTTTTCTTGGACTCCCACTGACCACAGCTGCCTTAGCAAGCACATGCAGTACCCGGGCAGCACGGGCACGCCTGAGCCAGCACTGGAGATGAGGCAGGACCTAAAGATGGGTTGCATCATCGTTCTTGTTCCCACGGGAGCAGGGTGGCTCCCACAGCTGCCTGCTTTGAAGGTGACCAGAAGATCGCCTTGCTGCTCCTCTGCCGCCGCCCCAAGATCACTCTAGTGCTTTGGGAGCATACAAATGGCATTATAGTCCTCTTGAGGAGGTGGCTGGCCACCAGGTGTAAAGGTTCTGGGAAATAGGCTGGGCACGGGCTCTTTCTCACATCTAAGCGCACAGGGCTCTGTAGGACAGTGTTGGGTTGGAGTCAGCTTCTCTTGGCGATGTTGGCGTATTGTCTCACGACAGGAGCAGGACAGGCAGAGCAGCAGCGAGGCCCTCAGCTTTCACCAGTGCTGCTTTTCTGGAAACGATGAGCTCTAATTAACTGACAAGCAGACAAACTGCCCTCTTTGAACAAAGCAAAACGCAAGGTCTGTGCTGTGCAGGGAAGTGGTTGTGCAGGTCGTGGGTGTGCGTTAGCTTTGCACAACGTTCAGGTGGTGAAAAAGCCAACAGAGCTGCAGATTGTGGCCTCAGCAAGCCTGCGGTCAGGGTGCCTGGGGGCTGTCACACGCTGTGTCACGGCGAGCACTGGAGTTGGGGGTTTGCATGGGTTCAGCTGCACCCCACGCCGCAACAGGTTCTTGGTAAGTGACTAAATTTTGAAATCCTAGCGAAGTGGTACAAAGGATTGGCCGTGCCCCTGTAATGTTGTAGCTAGAAACCGTTGGCCAAGCGTGGGGCTAAGTCTGGATCCATCCGCGCCGAAACTCCCCTCTTGAGAAGGATTCCAGAATGCAGGGGTGCCCTTTCTGAACCTCGTGACTCAGCGGGAGGGTCTCCCGACAGTCTTCTCTGGCTCTGTCCTCTGTGCAGTAAAGAATCAAGTGTACCTTGCCACTGAATCTTGCTAAACCACCGTGGCATTTACTATCGAACTTTGTTAAATCTCCGTTTTCTACCAATAAACGTACCGCTGCTTCTCCTTATGAGTGAAGTGTGTCGCTCCATCCATGACAGGCTGACGGGATTCAGAAGCCTCTGTGAAGTGCTTGAACTGAGAGAGATTCTCCGAAATCCCGGAGTTCAGGCCACTGCAGGCAGCCCCAGGCGTTGCATCTTATTTTTGAGCTTCTCCGCGTTGCTTTAACGTGTGCAAGTTTAGCCCGCTCCAGCCAGTAACCACTGCTGTGAATAGTCGGAGCAAGAGCACGTCTATTGCAGTTGTGCTGTTTATTTCCCTAACAGGCTTTCTCATAGTGGTACCGAACATTTCCAGGTGCTTCCGCAAGCATGCCAGCCTTCTGGCAACTTCCACTTGGAAACACCCAGCCATGACCTTTTACTGTCTGTGCCAGCAGCCTGGCTCTGTCCTGCCTCACGTACAGGTCTCTAAAGGTTCCCCAAAGTCCCAGGCCCCTCCACACATCAGGGCTGTGGATCCATGTCTTTGTGCGTGGGAGAGTCAGTGCTGCAGAGGCAGCTATGGAGAGTCTGGGACTTCAAGTTCCTGCCCTACAGCCTGAGTTTGGCTTCTCACATCCTTCCCGCAGAGCCGTCCCTCCTACCGACCTGTGCGTTCGTTCTTCTCCTGCTGCTCGTCTCCCGCTACCGTTGCCGGCTGCTTCTACTGCTTGACTCTACCCCTGCCCCAGGACCATCTGTCAAGCGAAGCAACGCCGTTATCAGCTGCAGGGTCTCAGCTAGGAGCTACATCCTTCCCTGAAGTCTCCTCCTGCGTGGGACCACCACAGCAGGGACTGCTCTGCAATGCCCCAGTGGGGCTCGTCTACTTCATCTCGAGCGACCCCCGCTACTCGGCTCTCCTGGTGCTGTGTGCACCTCCTCCCAGTCTGCCCAGGAAATGGTGAGCAGCATTTCCTGGTGGATGTGCTGGTCTCCGAAGGCTTGTGCTAAGCTGCCTTTGCCGTTATCCCGTGGCAAACTGGGCCTTTAGATGATCTCACTGACCACAGAGATTAGAATGCTGTTGCTCACCTCTGGTTTTAAACCTGCTCTTGAGCTTGTGAAACCCTCCAGGCTTTGGCACAGGCTGTGGGCTTGCCCAGTGCCTGTCCCTGCCAGGTGGCTGTGACTACGTCCCATAGCCTTGCAGTGTGACGAGCTTCAGAAAGGGTCCCCCCAAAAGCCACTCTGGAAAATGTCACTTAGTTTGGAAAGCGGCTCCGTTACTAAATTAGAGACACCTTTTAAAGGATAGCATTTCATTTGTGGCAGTTTCCCTTTTTTTAAACAGAAGAGATGGTCTCTTCTTACAGAATTGCTTCGTGGAGAAACAGCAGATGACATCAGATTGTGCAACACAGTTACACCAAAGTGTACCGGAGGAGAAACCTATGTGGACACTTCGTTACATGAACAAGACAGAGAAAATCCAGCTGGAAACTGACCGCTGGTTTCAGGCAGGGGGATGAGAAGGCAGAACTTGCTAGCAGGTCATGCGAGGTTACAGCACGCAAGCCTCCACCTGCCCACGGTAAGAGCCCTGAGCCCCAGGGACCACTGGGGGACCCCTGGTGACACGTTCAGAGGGGTGAGCCCCTGCTCAGTTCCTCCCAGTCCCAGGGGAACTCAGCCTCACAGGCTGGGGGACACCTGCCCTCTCCCCAGCCCCTCACGGACCCAGGGGTCTCTGCCAGGGGTATGGGACACGCTACAGCGGGCAGGGGAAGAGCATCCCAGGATTGCACAAAGCTTATTAACGGGATGCCCAGGGGAGGAACCAAACTGGGAATTGACACAGTTCAGGCAGGATGAACACGTGAAAACAGAGGAGCGAGGCAATAAAAGCGTCTCACTGTGCGTAGAGAGGTGATTGGTGGCAAAGTGTAGGACAAGGCCTCAAGGACAAGAGTCCAAGTACTGATAGCCTGATGAATAGAGACTTGTTAGAACTTGTAGGGCACAAGCCCTGGGAGCAAAGGAACAAGCTAACTGCAGACCCCTGAGCCGTCACAGTTGAGGAGGCAACCAGACGGACAGAGAAACAAGTAGCCAGATAAGGGAACGGATGGCGCCGATATGTAATCAAGAAAGCCGCGTAGAAAGAAACTCCCTAACCTTGGAATAGAAATTATTGCTAGGGCAAGATAAACTAGTAAGTTCCTATTGTTCTAACGGTGTGCCTCAAATATCAACCAATCAGTGTTTTTTATGCTTAAGATTTAACCAATCAGTGTGTAATATGTAGAAGGTAGAAACGTTTATAATTGTAAGAAAATCACTAATAAAGGGACAACTTGCTTGCATCAAGCTGCGTCCCGTCTCTTCATTCGCTGCAGCAAAGGACAGATGCAGTATCTCTATCTCCATGGGCTTGCTACTAACAAGGTGGTGAATTGGTTTGGGAGCCCAACCGCCCCCTCTGTCTGTCCACCTGGTCTGCTGAGGGGGGATGCTGCAGGCTCTAGGGTCTCATACGTCCTGGTGCCAGAAACCAGAGAGACTGGGGCCCTGGGGCAGTACTGGGCAGATGGCAGCCGAGTCTGGGTGCTGGAGGGACATGCACTGCGTGTACGTCCGTCTGTCTGCGCTGATCTGTGTGCCCCTTCCGGGTCAGAATCAGCACAGAGACTGAGCAAGATCATGCAGGACAGATGCAGACGGTCACTGCCAAAAGAGCTTCAAAGCAACTGGTTCCCCAATCAATAACGCCATGGGCCCCACGGGAGGAGAGGCTTGTCCAGAGCTTGGGCTGGGGAGGCCCAGGCTGGTTCTGCCAAGGAATGCATCCCATCTCAGGAACTGCTTCCTTGTAAAGTTACCCCAGCAGCAATCTCGGTGGACAAAGAGGAAGACATTAAGACATGAACGCTGTTTTCCCAGCTATTTTTTTATTTAGTGATGTGCCACTGAAGTTGCAAAACTCTTCGTGAAAAGGGAGTACAGTCCAACAGGGGTCCCCATCCCTGAGCTGTGAGAGCTTCCCAGCGGCCGCTCTGGAGAAAAGACAGGCAGAGAAACCAGGGAAGAAACCTCCTAATCCAGTCAAAGAATGGTGCAGAAGATGCTCCTGCGGTGGTGGCAGCCCCCATCCATCCTGGTAGTTGTGCTGGAAACCCTCGGACCACCAGCCGCCATGCAGGAGCCCAGGACACCTCCTCTGACGTGAGGCCGTGCTGGGGGGTTAATCAGCATGCACTCCATATCAAACCTGGGAAAAGGAGAGACACCCCATGCGTGACCATGAGCAGGGTGAAAGGGTGCTTCCAGAGCCGCCTCAGAAACGCTCCCTTGAAGTTCCCCCATCAGGGAGGGAAGGGGCAGAGCAGCGCTGGCAGGCGCACAATGCTCAGACGCGACGTCTGTTCTGAAACACAAGCGGGACAGAAATGGTTGGAGAATTGAGACGGAACATCTCGCTTTACTGCAAAACTACCTCCCGTGATTTTACAGCCAACACCTCCAAGTGCCTGCAAGTTCTAGGGGGATGGGTCAGGAACCTGCAGGAGGAAATTCAGTGCTAGGACCTCCCGAGACTTGCTGTAAGGGAGCCAGATTTGAAAACCTAACGGAGGAATCGTGAGGCTAAAGGCTCTGGAGGAGGTGGTGGGAATCCTCTCTAGTGCACTTGACACTGATGCTATGGGAGTCTGGAGGACTAAGTGACAGCATCACCAGCCTGGGGGCCCACACATGTGACCTCCCTCCAGTAATGCAAGTCTTCCAGTTTCACTGGGTCCTCTCTCACGCCATGGACCCAGGGAGTAGAGTCAAGGTCAAATCTTTTTAGCTAAAAAGAACAACCCACTGAATACCCAGCTCTTGTATGGGTGACGGGGCTCCAGCATTCCACCCTCGGGCATCTGTTGTAGAGTCCAGCTCTAGAGTGACCCTTTTTGAACAAGGCCTGTAGTGAGAGTCACTGAGATCTGGGTGACGGTAAGCAGCTAAGGGAAGCTTTGCAACACCCATTGGAGATCTGCAGCTACAGGAGTACCTCTGAAGACCACCAGAAGACACATTCTCCCTCTACTGGCACAAAGACCAGGGTAGCTAAATCAAGCCCAGGAAGAAACAACCACTCCAAGATCCATTTTCCCCTTGGCTGTTCACATTGCTCCGGGCAAAAGCTTGGAGGTGGAATCTGGTGCCTGAAGCCACCCTCCTCCTCCTCACCAGCACCAAAAGCCCAGTGCAGACTGGGGTCGGATCTGGCCATCCATCATGAAGACCCACGTAGCCTGACAAGGAATAATCCAAGCCCCTTTGGTGGCTTTAGAGGTATCCCAAGAGGAACCTCCTGGCTCTGCTTGGTCTGCAGTCGTCACCTGCAGTGGTTCACCACACATGTGGGGCTGGTGCCATGGGTCAGCAGGTATGGGAAGCTGAGAAGAGGCGCTCCATAGCACAGCCCTCCTGTGCTTGCCTAACAGGGGAGCACAACGGCGGCTCCGAGCTCACAACTCCACCCCATGGTGCTAGGGCCCTTACCTTTTCTTGACGGTGAGAAGCACATTGTCTTGGACAATGCAATCTTCTGCGTTTGACATTGGTCGCAAAATGAATTTCTTGGATCTTCCTTGGAAAATGAGGTTTTCCTGCACCAGGCCTTTGGCTTCGTCAAAGAGAGCAATCCCATAGTCCCGAAAGGCCTGGATCCTGTTCTTGGTCACCTGCAAATTAAGCTTTAGATGGGATGGCACAAGCAGAAGGATATTGTTCATACGGCTCTTTGATCGACAAAGAAACAAACTCCAAAGCTCCTCTGCAAGGCTCACTAGCACTCCCTGGCAGTCTGGGAGCATACCAGGGGTTCAGACTGGATGTCCTGTAGCCACGCACACACAAGCTTTCCTAAGGCCTTCTACACATTACTGGTGGCCCCACCTGGCAGCTCAGCTTCTGTCAGTGGTAGATGCTACAAGCTTCCCTTCAGCTGGTACCCAACTCCCTGGTGCAATATGAACCTGCTGCTGCTCCTTGCCCTCCAGGTTTTGAATGGCCATACTTGTAGGCTGTCATGTCCTTCTATACGGAAAAAAAGAGCACTTAGGATTCTCCTCTTCCCAAGACAGACAAGGCCACGGCTCTCACCATGCCATCATCTAGAAGATCAGTTTGGTCCTTTCTCCTTGGATCCACAGCAACAGCTGCTGTGATGCTCCTTCCCACCCAGCACCGTGCACCATCTCACCCGCTCTCAGGCACCTGTTGGGCTCTGGCAGTGCGTGGACGAGCAACGACAGCGCCAGGACATCACCAGTACTTCAGCAAGGAGCTGCGCCCCCCTACTCTGCTCCCCAAATGAACCCTGCAACATGAATCCTGCCTGTGTGCTCCAGGAGACTGGATGGCTGGGACCATGGAACATGCAGTGGTTTTTAGCTTCTGCTCCAGAGGACAATCTTTTTCTACGGGCATCATTTTCAAAAGGAGTGTGTAGCCCCTGCAGGACTCATGCAGAGCATTTGCTTGGCAGGGCTTTCTGTAAACTCTTTTTAGGGGTCCTTCATGATGAGTTAAATTGCATTTCTCATTTTGATGCATGATGGCTTCCCCTCAACAAAGACCAGAATGGAGGCAACCTTGTACTCCAGGAGGTAACCTGGGGAACTGGTTAGATGCTTGAAATGCTGCATCTAACTTCCCAAAAAATCTAGTTCAGATGCCAGCTACCCCAGACCTTCAGCACAGCTCACGCAGCCTGCAAAACCTCCGACAGAGCCCTATGGGATCACCCACTTGACTGTGCCGTGCGGTTAAATACAGGGGACAGGCCTTGGAGAAGATGGACTTTGCTGAATGCCATTGCACCAAACCACACAGGAATCCCTCTGCTGCTCTGAGGGAAGAGAGGTGTCTCTTACAAGCCCTCTGTGAATCCACGTGTGGGAAATGATTACTGAGCTGCCCTTCACCAAGGCTTAAACATCAGACAGATGTGACAAACCACCAGAGAGGATACAGCCTTGACACAGGACTTCGAAAATTTACTCTTTTTTTTGTTGTTGTTGCCACTAAGCAATGTCATGAGCTCACGCAAGCCCTTCCCCTGTGCGTCTGCCCATCTGAAAAACCGCTGCTGCTAAAAAAACCGCCTTGCGCATTCCGTCACCGAGTGCACTGGGGTAACACGGCCAGCTCCCCTGGTACAAGTGTGCTTTCCTGCTGTATCTGAGCAACCGTAAGCACAGACCCAACAATGCTGAGGCTAGGGGAAGAACTTGCCTCATCCTTCTGGGCCCTACAGAGTACTTCTAAACCTCTCTTGACAGATGTTAGGACATGATGCAGTTCAAACACACTATGGATAGAAACATCAGTTTCTTGTGAGCAGTGCGCTCTTGTTTTGCACTGCTGGCCCGATTAAAAAGAAACATTTACTTAATTCCCACCTACACCTTCCCTCAAACAATTTCTGCTGACCCTCGTCCAGCCTATTCCCAACGACTGGCCAAGAAAAACACAAAGTTACAGCATGCTGATGGAAGGGACCTCTGGAATAGGACTGTCTCCAGCACTAGATCAGGGCAACCCTGGCTTTGTCCTCCAAAGCTTGGAAACCCCCCAAGAACGGTGACCCTACACCTCTGTGAGCTGTCCCAGGGCCGCACCACCCTCTGAGGCAAGAAGGTTCGCTCAGCCTCCCACCTGGGCCTCCCAAGGTGGGGTGACCACTGCCACTTGTGCTGTTGACCCCTTGCTGGCACTGCTGAGGCGGCTTTGGCTCCGACTGCCCTTTCAGGTAGCGGTGGGGCTGCTGTTAGATCCTCCTCGGCCTCCTCTTTGCCAGATTAGCCAAGCCCAGCTGCCTCTGCCTCATCTTAGCAGTCACACATCCCAGCACTCGCCCATCCTGGTAGCTCTGCAGTGGACACTCTCCCTTTTCTTCACCTCTCTCTTGACCTTCAGGTCCCAAACAGGACGCAACATTTCAGACGCAGCCTCCCAACGGCAAAGGAAAGAGGGGACAACTTTCCCGTGTCAGCTGGACACACTTCTAACGTAGCCTGGAAATTACACTCCCTCTATCACAGGGTTCGCAGGGTCAAGGACACTCCTCCTGCTGGCAATGCCAGGGTGGTCCCTCCTGTCCCGCTTGCGAACCGGGGGGCCTGCTGGCTTCCCCTCGCCCAGGGAGGGAGGGCAGCAGCAGGCGGCTCTGTCTTGCCTCTGCCCCAGCCCTGGGGCTGCACAAGCAGGTGCCCCCTCAGCTCTCTGCAGGACTCACCTTCATGTCTGCTGCCTGGAGCATCTGAAGGCCACACCTGTGGTTGCCGATGATGTCATTCTCTTCAATGACACCCTCGCCCTTGGAGATGATGCCATGGCTGCGGTTCTCATAGATGCCATTGCCGCGCAGCTCCACCTGGCACTCGGCCTCGACCAGCACACCTTCCCGGCTGTTGCAGCAAATGCTGTTGTTTGTGATGTGTGTCAGCTGACTGCTCTGCAGCACTGCCACCCCGCCGTCGCGGTTGGCGTGGATTACATTGGCGATGACGCTGAGCGCTTCGCTGCTCTTGATGTGCAACCCAGCAGCTGCCAACCAAAAAGAAGATCTCTTGGTTAAGACCGTGCAGCCTCAGTCATACGTAACTCCCACAAACGCACTTCTCCTTCTAGAAGCTACCCAGTCTCTTCTGCCACAGGGTGACTTTCTGACTGGGAGCTGAAGGAAAAAAAAAAAACCCCACCCACACTCAGGTCTCAGCACGCCATTTCTCCAGGGTGCTCCTGGCCTAGTGGCAGCTGAGAAAGACCTGAGCTCACCTCCGTTGTGGTTGATGCTGTTCAACTCCACCAGTGCCACGCTGATGGGAGGCCGGGCAGCTGGGTACTCCTCCTCGCTGTCGGGGCCGTTCTCCCCACCGGCACCCTCCCTCTCCTCCTGGAAGGTCTCGTTGCCCCCTTGACCAGGGGGATAGTCACCAGCCTCATCCTTGCGGCAGAACAGTGCCACCCCATAGATGCCGTTGTGGCTGATCTGGTTGTTGATGAGATGTGGAAGGCTGGAGGACATCATCCACACGCCACAGCCCTTGTTGCCTGCAGCGCAGGGCGGCATAGCCCACCAGCTCAGCAGTGCTTGGAGACCCTCAGCCCTGCCCCAGAGCAGCAGGTAGCGCACACGCAGTGCAGGTGCGGCAGAGGCCATCCTCCTCTTTGAGTACACATGAAGGCTAACCCTACACGTCAGAGGCTCACAGAGATCCTTTGACCCTGGCTTGGTCCCACTGGGCCACCTTGAGTTTGGGAGCTAAGCGCCTTTGTTTCCCCACCTCTACTGCCTCCTGGCACTGTCCGTGCTCCGACCCCAGCCCGAGTCCCCAGGTTTAACTTATGCAACCAGGAGGTAAACCGCTGTCCGCTGGCTGCACGTACGGCTGGCTTTGCTGCAGATGGACAGCCACACTGCTGGAAGCCCATGTGTCCTGGTTTCTCCTCCTCCACGACTGGGAGTCTCCAGGGCCAGGGAGCACCGAGCTGGTTTTCCCTGAGGCTTGGCCTGGGGGCCAAGGCACATTCTCCATGCCCAGGTGGCTGGGCCCTAGGAATACCCTCCTGCTTCCCCAGCCACTGCTGTTCCAGAAACTTCTGGCAACGCCCTAGCTGTGTGCCCTATACTTGCTGCGAGAGGCTGACAGTGGCCACCAGCACTACTGGCCACCACTGCCTCCAGCGTTACTAGTGGGACAGAGGGACAGGGGGACGCGCACCAGGCCATGCTATGTAACCGTCTGCATTCCATCGCTGTCCTAAACAGGGGCAGAGAGGAGCACAGCCCCTCCAGGACTCGGACCTGTGCCCTGGCAGCAGCGTGCTCTCTGCAGCCACTTCAAAATCCCTTTAAAAAAGTGATTTCCAGTTGCCTAAGAAAATCACCTGGACGGTTTACACCTTGTCAGACGTTTAGCCCAGTTAAGTCCTGCCAGACTCCTCTGGCCCCCGGTTAGTGGGATGTGGGATGGCAGCAGCTGTGGCTCCCCACGTCCCGTAGGGACCGCACATCCCCTCCTGCAACCCTGCCCTGCACGAGGCCAATGGTGCAAGGCTGGTTTCGCTCTCAGGGCTCAGAGGAAGCTCCTGCCTTCCACTAGAGACAAAGTGGTGGTCTCCTCAGTGAGGAGATAGCCCCTCAAGAGCCACAGCCCTGCAGTGCTGGTGGCACAACCTCTGGAGCAGTGCTTGTGCTGGGCTGGGTCTGGTGCCGTTCCCGGTCAAGCCTCCTGGGCACCCACCACTGCTCCAGAGCACACTGGAGGTAGAGGACAGCCCAGCAAGCCCAAGAGGACAGGGGGATGAGGGAGAAGGTGAGAATCGTTCTCCACCCAAGCTTCCTTACTGTAAATGGCGTTTCCTTCGATGAGGCCCTTCCCGCGCTCACCCACCACCACGCCGTCTGAGTGGCCGCAGGAGATGAGGTTGTTCCTGAGGATGGGGTCACCACCATGGCGGATGTCCACTCCACCCCACTGGTTCTCGCAGATGATGTTCCCTAAGGCCAGGCAGGGAGGATGGGGTGACCACACGGGCCTCCTGCCCACGGAAGAGCAAGGAGACCTGGCAAGCTGAGACCTGGCCCCACTGAAAAGCTCCCATTGCCTGTGGCAGAGCCCAAGCCCCAGGAGCTTCCCTTTTCCCCCATTCCCCTGGCAATGCTCTCCCGCACAGGACACCAGTCATTAGCAGTTCCAGTAACCACCACCTCCCTGTCCTCCAAGGTGTAGGGCAGAGTGGAAAACCACCCAGAGGTGCCACAACAGCAGGAAACATCGTTCACAGCTTTAGCTTATCAACTGGATGGCATGGGAGGGGAAAAAAAAATGCAGTCCACGTGGCAGATTGCTCTGGAGCACAGTTTCATGTCCCAGCTGGGCCAGAGACAAAAGAAACAGGAATTTGGAGGACACGCTGCGGAAAGGCGTGCTACCTCCGTAATGGCAGAAAGGCCAACTAGAAAATGCAAACCAGGGGATTAGTGCACCTGAAGTCACCCAAGAGCCACAAGATAAATTTTGCAATCAAACAAACACAGAGGCTCTGTATAGAAACAAACTGGGCATAACAATGTCATTTCCATTCCAATACCTGTGATCTGGCCTCTCCCATTCTCATTCACTGCTATTCCAGCAGCCAATCCCTGGAAAATATGGTTCCCACTGAGGTAGGAGAAGAAAAGAAAGTTACCAGCTGCAGTGTTGCCTGTTCATGGTTTGCACCGATGCCAGCCAGCGCAGCAGCAGGTCTCTGCGGAGGCACCAGTCTCCCTGGCTGGCGACTTGTCACAGCCTGTTGCCTGTGGCCAGCAGTGAGAGGTGGGCATGGGGCAGCTACGCAGTGAAGTGCAGCAAGAGGGAAGCACAGTGAGGAAGGGGTACATGCGAAGCAGAGCTGAGGGACTGACAGCCAAACCATTTTAAAGGAGGCGAAAGCACAAAACGAGGCACAGAGAAACATGCATCAGTAAGGGAAGAGCAGGAGGTGCTCGTGAACATCCAAGTGGCCACCATGTCAGCCCAGTTCTCTGTTCAGCCAAGGTCTCCCCACTCCACATCATGGGAGGAGCCAAGAGGCTTTATCATCCATGGGACTGCTGCTCCAACAGCTTCCAAGCCCTGAAGCCAGCAGGCATCCAGCGATCGTTGGTTGATGGTGGGAAATGTTAAGGACAACAGCAGGAGCAGAGGCGGCGCCACGCTGTGAACAACAGCCTGGAGAGCACATGAGCCCCGTCACACCTGACAGGAGGCGTCACTTGCTGTCCCCTGGGCTCCCACCTACCACCTGTCAGAAGGAACAAAGCCCAGGAGCCCCAAGGCCACCACCAACTCCTCCACCACAACGTGACCCCAAATCTCTGGCATGCTGCTGAGGATCAGAGCAAGAGAGCAATCAGGTTGATCGCAAAGCAAAAGGACCAACCAACCAAGCATGGACCCTGCCCCGGCCCCCACTCAGGAGCGCTCACTGGAGATGGCTCCATTCCCTCCGGGCTGTGAAGGAAGCAGAGGGACCACGAAGATGGTCAGGGGGCTGAAGCACCTCTCCTACGGAGACAGGCTGAGAGAGTTGGGGTTGTTCAGCCTGGAGAAGAGAAAGCTCTGGGGAGACCTTAAAGCAGCTTTTCAGAACTTGAAGGGGGCGAAGGAGAAAGAAAGAAGGAGAAAGAAAGAAGGAGAAAGAAAGAAGGAGAAAGAAAGAAGGAGAAAGAAAGAAGGAGAAAGAAAGAAGGAGAAAGAAAGAAGGAGAAAGAAAGAAGGAGAAAGAAAGAAGGAGAAAGAAAGAAGGAGAAAGAAAGAAGGAGAAAGAAAGAAGGAGAAAGAAAGAAGGAGAAAGAAAGAAGGAGAAAGAAAGAAGGAGAAAGAAAGAAGGAGAAAGAAAGAAGGAGAAAGAAAGAAGGAGAAAGAAAGAAGGAGAAAGAAAGAAGGAGAAAGAAAGAAGGAGAAAGAAAGAAGGAGAAAGAAAGAAGGAGAAAGAAAGAAGGAGAAAGAAAGAAGGAGAAAGAAAGAAGGAGAAAGAAAGAAGAAGAAAGAAAGAAGGAGAAAGAAGAAGAAAGAAGAAGAAAGAAAGAAGAAGAAAGAAAGAAGAAGAAAGAAAGAAGAAGAAAGAAAGAAGAAGAAAGAAAGAAGAAGAAAGAAAGAAGAAAGAAGAAGACTTTTTAGTAGGGCCTGTAGCGATGGGGCAAGAGGTAATGTTTTCAAACTAAAAGACGGGAGATTTGGATTAGCTACAAGAAGGAATTCTGTACTGTGAGGGTGGTGAGGTGCTGGAACATGTTGCCCGGAGCAGCTGTGGGTGCCCCATCCCTGGGGGTGCTCGAGGCCAGGCTGGACGGGGCTGGGAGCAGCCTGGGTTGGGGGGGGACAGGCCCTGCCCACGCAGGGGGGGTGGGACTAGATTACTGTTAAGGTCCCCTCCAACCCAAACCATTTTATTATTCCCTAGCAGGGTGCCAGGGTGGGAAAGCAGTGCCTGTGCCATGCTGTCACCGGCGCTGGCTGGGGGTGCAGGGGTGGGCGCAGCCCTTCACACTGCTGTCCTGCCCCAGGGACAAGTGCAGGCAGAGCAGGGGCCACCCCAGCCCGTCAGGCAGAGCAGCGCAGGCTATCAGTGCCACCCAGAGAATGGAAAGCTGCTTGTGGGCTCGCATGCACCTGCCTCTAGAAAGACGGACCAGGTAAGTGCACAAGGCGCCTGTACTTGAAATCCACACTCGCTCCAGCAGCCGTGAGGGTATGGAGGATGAGAAGCTGTGAAACCATCCCAGAGGCAACTCCCCAGCAGCACAAGGCAGGGGCTCCCAGCTGCTGAAGTCCCGGGAGCAGGCGGCAGCCTCGCACCACTAGGCACCGTCACACTCTGCACCTCCCAGCCTTGGCCTCAGCACAGTGGGGGACACAGTCTTACCCAAAAAAACTTTTTAGCTGCTCCAGGGAGTACCTCTGATTTTAAGACACACGTGCCCAAGGGCCGGTATTATGGTTAAAAAAATGGTACTTGGCACCCAGGTGGCTGTCACACTTCTCAGGACACTTCCTGCTTTCTGCAAGAAGCGCCTCGCAATGCCCCGCTGAAACCTGTCCTCTAGGCGGGCAGAAACGCAGGATGGAGCTGGGCTTGCAGCTCTTGGGAATGGGCAAAACATTCTGTTACCAGCTGTAGAAAAGGGACCCAGCAAAGGACATTACTCCCACCCTGAACATGCCCCTTCTGCCAGCCCTGCCTGCCTGCAGCCGCACACACCAACCTGCTAGTGAGCCCCAGGCACGCTGACAGACCCTGTTTGAGCCCCGTGGCCAACACAGTTGCACATGGCACCGCCAGGCCAGCCCCGGCGTACGCAGCCTCAGCCAGCGCCAGAGCCTGCCTCAAGTCAGCACAGAAGAAAGGCAGCACACAGCAGCATGCCCAAGCGGAGCAGAGGGGCTCCTCCAAAACGGGTAACTGGTCAGGCAAAAAAAAAAAATAAATTTTCTTCCCACCGAGCTTCCTCCCTGCCTCCTCCCCATCGTCTCCTACGTGCCATTAAGCACAGTCGCTCATACGTTAGTCACAAGGCGTAAACCGGTGTTGCAAACGATGTTGCGAGGCAGTACAGAGTTCAGAATAGCTAGTAAATCTCTCTATCCCTGCCACTACACCACCGCTTTTCTCAGAAATTAATACCTCTCCCACAGTTTCGGCATCCTGTGTTGGAAAGCCCAGCGCTGACCCCTGTGCTTTCAAGGGCTCGTATGTCTGGCGCAGACTTCTCCAGGTCCCAGACAAGACTAAATGCCTCGGTAACCTGTTCTTAAATGTCCGTATGGGCAGCCTGTCTAAACCTCAGCAGCTCTGCGTGCGGATCATGAAACCTGCAAGAAGCTGCTTTCATTAGGTCTGCAGGACTCAAGGCTAAGGCGCTGTTAATTATCAATACTTCCAGCATCAATACTCGCATCCTAGCTAGGAGGGGCAACCATTCTCTTCCCTTTGTGCCTCTCCCTGCTCCGTAGCGTGACTGTGAGTTGTCGCATGCCTATTCCAGGTCCCTCACAGGCACAGCGAGAGGTAGGAGGGGGTGGCAGTACAGATGAGATGCCCCTCACATGTGCAAGCAATACCACGCTACACCTGCCATGTCATTTCTGGGTTCGGTGCTACCAGTGGATACAAAGCATTGAACCTGAAGAAAGCCTGCCAGACACCAATACTAACATCTAAATCAAATGGTATTAAACACACAGAAGTTAGTAGCTCCAGGTGTTTAAAGCAGAAAGGTGAATTGGAGTAACAATGACTGGAGTGCCACGAACTGTTTCCCCTTTTCCTGCAAAGAGCACCATGGCATGTGTGAGCTGTTCATCTTGAGCACAGCCTATGCCTCCTCAGATCCAGGGGGAAAACCCAGGACTGGCACTTGGCAAAGACCTGGGTGGAGCAAACAGATAGAGGGAAGTCATAGAAAGGCACTAGTGCACCATCGTCCTATTTCTGCTCTACGCTGGGGATAGGGGGAAAAAAAAAAAAAAAAAAAAAAAAAAAGAAAAAAGAGAGAAGAAAAGTGTGCACAGTGGGAGGAATAATTCTGACCAGATGAAGGAGATAGAGAGGTCAGTGCTAGCGAACATACCTCACAGCAGGGTTTCCATTATACAGAATATAAATGCCAGCTTCTTTATTCCCATAGATCTGATTGCTACGGATGATGCCTTTTCCGTTGCCAACGACGACAATGCCTGAGCGAAGGCCACTGTGTATCTTATTGCACTACGGTTTTATTTTTGAACATGTAGAGAGAATAAAAGCAAAAGGAAGGAAGGTCACTCAAAAGTGAGCAAGAGGAGGCAGCAACCACAGAGAAAAGCAACGGCTCCCGGCTGGGGAAAAGATCAGAAGGGTAATTAATCCACCTTCGAAGAAAGCACTCTCAAACGGTCAAGGCACATGTCACTTTTACCCTGCTTTGGGGTTCTAGTACTCAAAATTTCGCTTCCCGTCGCGTCTGCAGCCTCTTCTTCCACCAGCAGCTTCTGTGCACAGCTCACATGGAGAGCTCAGTGCAGCCACAGGGTCACTGGGATGGCAGTTTGTATCTGTATCTCTGCCTCCCCCCCCCGCATGGTGAGGCCCTAGTTCCTTCGAGGATGGCTAAAAACACGAGCGTTCGGTAAACAGGGACAAGGTCAACCTGCTGCCCAGCTGGGAACGCTACCAGTTTGGAGGAAAAGCTATGCTGCCGGAGAGCGGGGCTGCTGCTCCCATCCTGCCTGAGGCTGAGCAGAGAGCTGAGACCCTCCAACCAAGTCCCAGGATAGACAACATGGTGCGAGAAACAATTCACGGTACAGTGCCCATTTACTACCTTGCTTGCGTGAGTTCATTCGTTACGGAGAGGTGCTCATTTGACAGGGGAGCATCCCCTCTATATGCAGGGATTTTAAGACACAGACCATTAAACAGAGCAGGAGACCATGCATGTACCATCAGGCAGCACTTTACTGTGCCTTGCCCTCGCTGAATTCGTTAATTCGTCAACAAAATCCTAAGGAACAGGCTGAAGGGCAAAACTAACAGAAGGTGTCTTCTATAACCCGGAGATGGATCCCTGCTGCCCCTTGGAGAGAAACAGCATGTGAGAGAGAGAGAGAGAGAGAGAGTGCAGTGCCCTCCAGCACGGCTTGGAGGAGTACGTACCAGAACAAGGGGGTTAGCCCCCTTACGAATGTCCACTCCAGCCTCACAGTTTGAATGAATGTTGTTGTCCGCAATCAGGCCTCCTGCCAACAGGCGCAGGAATATTCCCGAGGCTTTGCAATGGTGGATGTCATTCCTCAGCATGATAACCTGCAGGCAAGAGAAGCACCCGTAGCTGAAGTTCGGACAAGGAAGAGGACATGACCACAGGGCATAGCTCTCTCTCCTGCAGCTTCTGTGCATCTATGACCTCTCTGCCTCTCCTGCAGCCCGAGGTGTGCCAGGCACACAGACCAGCTGAAAGGAAGATCAGCGCATGTGGGCAAGCGCCACGGTTAAGCCCATTCAGCATTACCCACTGGCGTTGGTCCCTTTAGAGACTGGGGACCTGCAGCGGTCGGTGCTGCGCAGCCAGAGCAAAGATACACTCTTGACTTGACGCATCCCTCCGCTGGACAAAGCCTACGTTCAGGTAGGCTCGATGGCTTCCTTCGCTGCCTTACACTTGCACACCCCCGACAACAGCGAGCAACCGGTTCCCATCCCATCTCCGCACCGCTCTTAGTGCGACAGACCAGTCTGCATGTACACAGTCAGCAACACACCGCCTCCTGACTCTCGCGGTACGGAGCTGCTTGGAGGTGACATGTCAAATGCCACTGAACCTCCCATGAGGCTCCCACGAAGCTGACCGGGCCAGTGCACTACAGCACACGTGCTCAGCACGCGACCTGTCCATCGCCTTGCACCTTCAGAACAAAGATTCTGCCGTCTGGGGACGGAAATGTCCCAGCCAGCAAACTGAAACAACTTAGTTTCCTCTAAGCAAATAACTAGTTTCAATATTTATGCAGCAGCAGTCCTTTAGTATTTTCTAGCCAAACAAAATCCCGTCTGAAATCCGTGTCTTACAAGTGCTAACAGATAACCTACAAATTGCTTTTGCATATCCCACTTCAACAAGCAACGCAGATCAGAAATGATATTTCCTTTTATTTGCTCAGTCCAGAAAGGTGCTTCTTTCAATCTTTCCACTGCCTGTGGAACTCAGCAGGACTTGACAGTTGCCTGTCTTCATCAGTCGTGCTTGGCTGTGCGGGGAGGGGGTTACAGGAGGCGAGAAGTGCAGACACCCACTACAGCCAAGTCCCACACAGCAGACCCTGGCCGAGGCTTGTCCTGTGCTTTAGGGTCCTGACCGTGCAAGGACACCTGCAGTGCTCCCGCGTCACATTGCGCCTTGCCCCCATCTCACAGCCAAGCATTTCACTGTCTCCTGTTGCCTGATGCTCTGACACCCACCTCCCGTCAAGAGCCAATTCCCAGTTGAGAAAATGCTCACTGATAGCAGCAGCTGAGCTGGTCTCATCTCCCTGCCATTTGCTCCCAGTTACGAGCAGGCTGCTGAGTGAACTGGAAGCAAACCGAAGGGAATAAAACCAGAATGCAGTCCAAAGTGCATACCTCTGGTACGGGTATCCCCCGGAAAGAATTCTCCGCTGCCAAGCAGCAAAGTGTTTCTGCACAGGCACCAGTGCTCTGCAGTCCTGTGGGGACTGCAGATGGGGAGCTAGCACCATCACGGCAAAGCCCTTTCCCAGAACCAGGCGGAAAAACATTCCCCTTCTTCCCACTGCACAAAACTTTTGTGTGCAGGATTTCAAAGCAGTTAAGACTGAAAAATAGGCCTAAATCCTGTGCTGCCTCAGCCAAGTGGTAGAGATAATGTTGCCCTGGGCAGGCACCTGGAGAGGGGCTTCCCGAGCCCTCCCAACACCACCAGCAATGGGGATTTTGGCAGTGGGGGGGTCACCCTCCAGCCCTCACGACCACTGTCCTGTCTGAAGGGGAGCACAGGCACAGAAGTGGAGAGCTGTGGGCAAGCACAGGGTTAGACGCTGCTACGCTGAAGGGAAAACTTGAGTTCAGCACTGTGTCCCCGGCCAAAATCTCTGCCTCTACCTGCAGCAGGCACCCACCCCAAAGGCTCTCCTGAAGAAAGCAGGACTGACCATGGCAGTCTCCAAGTTTCTACATCTGTGGTACAGGCTGCGCGGGGAGCAGCAAAGGCGACAACAACACCTTTGTCGGCAGCACTTGTACAGGGCAAGAGTTTAATTTACAGGTAGAGCAGGCCTGACTACGTGACCCCAACATGTCACCAAGTTAACACCTCCAATTGCAATGAACAATACTGCTGCACGCAGAAAGCGGGCGGCAGCACATGCCCGGACTTTCTTTTGGGCTGGATAACCCGAGCAACGCGTAGTAATAATGATGCTGGTGGAGCAGGAGGGGGAAGGAAGAAGGCTCACAGTAGTCTTCACAGCACCTTACTGTTTTGTATGCAGCGCACTGCGTAGGTCAGATGCCTGAAGATGCTTCCTTCCAGTTTTGCTTGCCCTCGAGAATAAATTAATATTCCTCCCTTTCCATCCCTGAAAAGGCACTGGCGGATGATGCAGCCTTGCAGAGAGCTGGCCAGAGACTGGGCCTCCTTGTCCTGTTGCAGCTCCTGCTGCAGAGACTTGAGCTTAAGGTCCGTCTGAAGGGCATGCAGCCTGTCGCTTTGAAGCCTGCTGTCTGTGACATCAGCAAGCGTGTGACTGAGGCTGTGGGCTTGATAAGGCAGTTTGTATGCAGCCCGAGCATCCTCTTCATTGTCGCTGCTTAAGTCACTGTCACTGGAGTTTGAGTCAAGGGCCAGGTACTCCTCCTCCTTTGCTGCCTGAAGGTTCTCTCTGAATTCAGTGACCTCCTGGGCCGAGCCAAGCAGAGCCTGAGCACCCACAGTAGAGATGAAGCTGCTTCGTTCTTCCCCTATGACAATCTCGCACATCCTCACTGGCTCCAGCAGTGATTCTCCCCAGCCATCCTGCTTGGCCACAGGGCAGCCAGCTGGGCTGGGCTCCCACACGGATGCTGTGCAGGACTTGGCCAGCATGGCCAGGTGCTTGCAGGCCCAGTTACGGTCAGAGCTCGGGTAGCCCTCCACAATTACGGAGGCGTTCTCACTACCAATGAACTCACAGTTCTCCAGGACACAGAGGGCCACACTGCGGAGGTGGATGCTGGACTGGGCGAAGGTGCAGAACTTCACCTGGCATGTCCCCGGTGCATGGATCTGCAGCTGCCCGCTTTCAAAGTTGCAATTGTCAAACTGGACATAGCCTGAAGTTGTCTGGAAGAGTAAGCACAAGGTGAGACCACTGCACAAAGCAAGAAAAAGCAGTCCTGGACGTACCATGAAGTCTTTGCACAGGAAACAAGCTCACAGTCGCAAACACAATACGCATTCAGGTGTCACAAATGCAACAAGTTCACCGAGGCACAGATGCAGCGCTGCGAGCCGAGTTAGCAAGCGTCTTGCAACAAGCGATAACCACTGACTTTCTTCCCTGCTGGCAATATTTCCTTAACTTCCCCAACAAGACACAGCTTTGCAGTTTCAGCAAGGCCCAGCAGTCACGCATGGGAGCAGACAGGGACCAGATGTGGTAAGATTACTAAACCTTAGCAAAGCTCCCTACACAGAGGAGTTTGCAACCTTCAGAGATGCGTATTTGCCAGCTGGCATCATTTAATGGACTCAGGGGGTTACTGGGTGCAGTGGCAGGTAAGATGACATCAAACATTGCTTGGTTGGCCTGCAGAGATACAATTCAACCCAGAGCCGTTAGCAAACTTGGTGGAAGGATGCTGCACCCACGATGCGTCAAGTGCAAAGCAACAGGTCAAAGTTTGTGCCATGCTGCTGCGCAGGCATCGTGCTGTGGCACTGCAGCAGGAGAAACACCACCAACACCTTGTTCCCCGGCTGTGGTTTCCCACCTAACTGGTAGAATGGAGCCATCCCTACCATGGCCTTCCTGCTTTGCAACACAATGCACGGGGCAATTTATGGGTGCTGGCAGGGCTAGTCTCTGCTTATCTACAGAAAAGGCCAACAGAAATTGAACAAGGTACAGAGGAGCCAGGCCAGAAAAGCTGAATAGCGTGCTTGGAATTCCGCTGTGCTCCTAATTTGGTTAGGAATCTCCTAAATTGTTCTTTTTTCTCCCCAGGTCATCCCGCAACTGCCTAGTGCACCACATTAAAAGCTTCACTTCTGACAGGTGACTGGGGCAATTTTACAGAGATTTCCAGAGTTTCCAGCCAAAATGCTGTCCTAAGATTTGTTTTCAGCCTTGAGTACTCTCAGAAGTGGTCATACTGCAAAGATGTTTTGAAATGCATTTATTTGTACTCAAAGATAACTATACAGAAATCCCTTCAGACCGCTAGCCTGCTCTGGACTGAATCATACCTTCCCTTTTTTTTTAATTAAAAAAAAAAGGTAATTAGAAGGGATGCAATCCACTCAGCTTCTGAGAGGCTGTTTGTGAAAGCCCTTCTGAAATTGCAACTCACAGGGTTTTAATGACTGCCAGTAGGATTGGCGTTAAGTTTGCTTTTTAGTTTTTCATTGATGGATTTGGGAGAAAACTCCCTCATTCCACTAACAGCAGGTGAAGGGCCGTACCATCACCCTGGACTTTCAGACTGATTAAGTTCAATACGTCACAACAATAAAACGGTGAAAGGAAATGAAACTATAAATCATAACCAGTGATGGGCTGACTCATCACAAGGAAGGGCTCATTTGTAGAGGCGCAGCCCACAGCTGCGGCACTCACACTGGGCACATCCCACTCTGGACCAGTCAGCAGCTGTCCATGGGGACCAAGGTGTTGTCAGGGTGGACCACAGCAGCAGGACTGTGCCTGTGATTCCATGCCCTGGCTTAGCTCCGGAGAAGACCCTGGGCATCCTGGCCAAGGGCATCCAGTCCACGCTAAGGGCAGAGCACACAGCAGCAGCAACTGGGTTTTGGGGCAGCAGGGCTGGTGTGGAATGCATTGTGGGCAATGCTGGCTCCCGTGTCCAGCCTCTTGGGCCACCTCACCACGAGGACAGTTGGAGCAGCAGCTGGGGAGAAGGGGAAGATCACTGAACAAAGGAAAACATCTGCCAGCCTGGGAGCTGGGAGCCAGAAACATCTTCGAGAAGCACAGCTGTGCCTCTGAAGTGCAGCCAGGTATTGGAAAAAAAAAATCTCAGGATCCCATAGGCATCCCGGGATACCACCAGTAAGTGCAAAAAAACAGGGACTGTAATAGCAGCTTTTCATCTGGAAAACTGGAACAGTCTAGGAAAATAAAATTGCTCTGAAAACCCAAAACCATCATCATCCATTGGCTACTCCAAGTGAAAAGTGGAAATGAACAGCATCTATTGGTTGCTCAAAGTGGTGGTGTTCCACAGCCTCTTAAACACTTATTTTTATCCAAAACGGAGCCTTCTCTCTCTGAGAACATCCCACCCTGCACGTATTTTCCCTTTACTAAACCGGCTGAACTCTCTGCATGAACCTGCTGTGAGATCTCGGACTGTAACACGAAGTGTCTTTGATGCAAGACTCTGTTACCTCGCCAGACCCCTCTGGCCCCACTTTTGGGGTTGGGTTGGTTTGCCCTCCCACCTCTGGGATGGCTGGGTACCCTCCTGGGATGCTGTGATGGCTGTGTGCCTCTGACCGAGCGAACGGTACTTGGGTTCAGGCAGCACCAAGTAGTCCTTGCTGAAGTCAGCCCTGCTGTGCACGCCACCAGAACAGTGCCAGGCCAGACCTTCTCAGGGACTAAGGAGTCTAGGCCATGTCTTACCAGGAGCTAACAGCACCAGCCTGAGCTGGGACCAGACAAAACTAAAACTGCTACAGCTGCGCACCTGCACAAACACCAAAGACGGGATTGCCTGCAAGTCCAGCACTTTGTACTGTACAAATATGCAGCCTCATGAGCCCACCGAGCCCTCCTGTATGGCAGCAGGCTGCACGGTGGTGACATTCCTTGAGCAGTGACCTCCAGGTTACTCTTTGAGGCTGAGAGACCCCTACCCGGTGTTTGATACCTATAACAAGGCAAGCAACCTTTTACATTAGGCCTAAAAGTATATTGTATGCTACCAACATTTATATATCTGGCTGCAGCTTAATTGTTAGAAAGTGTCGTAATAAATAGTAGAGTGTTTGACCACAGTCTAAATTATCATTTAAATCATCATTTTAATCAGTGTCAAATCACTGTCAAGTCAGTGCTTCACTACCCGTCAATTATTGCTTAATTACTATTCGATTACCATTTAACTGCCATTCAATCATTGATTAATTATAATTTGATCATCATTTAACCATTAGCATAGCCTTTGTAGCTTACCCCACAACCATGACCTCTCTTAATAATTCACCTGTGACAGTTTGGCCCCTTCTGAAATCTATCTGACTCTATCCATACCTGTACCGCATATCCAAATAATCTATCATAAGCATGTCCGCTGCTGTGTTGGTGGTGAGTTTGCAGGCATTTACCTACTAGTATTTACCTGCTTGCTTGCTGCTGTAACGTTGGTTGTTGCTATATGACTGATTGTTTCTATTACTGACTGCTGTCATACTATTCATTGATACTGTACTATTGATTGCTGACGGTAGTTTCTAATAGCCCGAGATGGGCATACAAATATATATATGCATGTATATAAATATATGAAAATACATGCATGTATATATTTATATGTGTTTGCTTTATTAATCGAAAGCATTCTTATTCTTGCTAGTAGTGATTTGTGCGGCATCTGCGGCAGCCTGCAATCAAGCGGAGACATTCTGAGGACGAAGCCCCCAGCCCCCATGCATCAGGGAGCCCCGCAAACCCCTCGTCACACCCTCCCAACGCTTGCAGGCTGGGGAACCCCCTGGGCCGTGCCACCTCGGCGGCCTCGCCATCCCTGCTGCCCCCGCTCCGCTGAGCCTCACCTTGTAAAGCACCGAGGTGAAGCGGGCCGGCATGAAGACCACGTTGCAGAGGCGGGCGGTGGGGCAGTGCTGGTTGATGCTTGCCAGCAGCACCACCTTCCCCAGCTTGCCCTGCCCCACAACCTCCACAGGCACCTTCAGCAGCACCTCGCTGTGCTCCTCGTGCACACCGGGCAGCAGCACCAGCCGGTCGTAGGGGCTGGCGACAGCCAGGGCAGCCCGCAGGCTGCTGAACTCGGCCACCGCGCCAACGCAGAGCCGGCGACGGCCCTTCCTCCTCTGGAAAAGGGAGAGGCAGTTGGAGGACTCCAGGGCTTGGGTGGTTTTGGTCCAGGTTTTGGAGGCCAGGTAGTGCTGCTTGAAGGTGTCCCTCCAGGACTGCGGCTCCACGTCAGGCTGGACGGGCCAGTGCGGGTGCCTGTGCTCCAGGCAGCTCAGGCAGAGCTGCCGCCAGCGCGTCCTGTCCAGGCTGAGGACGAGCTCGTTCCAGGCCCTGCAGACCGAGCTGCAGCGGCCCAGGTCAGGGAGGCACAGGTAGGATAAGATGAGCTGCCACAGCTCCACGGGCAAGCCATCGGCCTCCATCAGCACCTGCCAAGGATGGGACACAGCGTCAGCGGCGAGCCCGCAGAGTGCCGGGGCACGGGGTGGGAGGCGAGGTGGAGTCGGGGCAGGGGGACACAGCAGCCCCCACGGCACTTGCCTCTCCAGAGACACAGCCAGCCAGAGGCAGGCCCACCTCCCTCCACCACCACGGCCCTTCCCTCCGTCTCCTGCCAGCCCCGCAACACCCCAACAAGCTGCCCTTTTTCGGGGCACTTAAAACTTTGTGGCTTAACCCTGGGGCTCCAAGGCTGTGCACATCCCTCAGCAGTGGGGCTCACAGGACCGTGCCGCGGGGGAGAGGGCTGCGCTGCGAGCCCCCCAAGCCCAGCCTGATGGCCCTACCTGGGATGCAGGGCTCGTTAGGAAAGGTGTGAGGCTTTCTCCAGAGGCTGAGTTCATGCCGTGGCCCAGCACACAGGGACACCAGCAGCACCCTCCGAGCAGAGGAGGGATGGAGAAGAAGAAAGCATTCACGACTGCAGCACCAGCAAAGCGGGCACGGCTCCTAATGGAGCCCCAACACCTGATCCCACCCTGGCATGAGGCCACTGCTGCTGATGGCATGCAAGACTGTGCCCCTCTGCTCCAACTCAAGCCACCACCTGCCCAGCATCATTCCCCATGCCCTGCCCTGAGAAACGGTGGCTGCCAGTGGCACGATACTGCTCCTGATTGCAGGATTTGAGCCCCCGCTTCCTACGCTGTCCCCTACCCGGTGCATGCAGCAGTGGAGCCTCCTGATGCCCCGTGTGCTTGGCGACCTCCCAGCACTCTCCAGAAAGTGTCAGACAAGCAGCTTCACGGAACAGGGAGGTACCTCACAGAATTTATCACTTGGTATTTGAGAGTAGAAGCGTTATTATCAGTGACCAGAAAGACAATAATACAAAACAGGGAACTCCACCATCTATTAGCATTCCCCCCTGACGCAGCCCGCTTCATGCACGTTCTCCACTTTACAGCAGCTAGGGATCAGTGCTCCCGTGCAGCGGGAGCCCTATGAACAACACAAAAAAGCACGTATGTCCACAAGCTGGTTTCAGGTCAGCTGAACGGTCACGACAGCCTTTGCTGGCAGGAGCAGCTCTGACCCCACTCCCGGCAGTTTTGGCTTTGCCCCTGCCTACCCCACCACTGCCAGCTCATGCCCACTCGCGTGCCAGGAAACGCACTCCGGCAAGGAGTGTGGTTACGCTCTAACGCCAGGGTTCACCTCTCATGTGATGCTGTTAAAAGCAGCCAGGCACCAGGCTCCCTTTCTTCTCTCAGGGATGCACGCTAGCAAGGCAGGCGAGCACTTCGCGCTTTGAAAAAATATTCTTTGACCAGCCATGGGGAATTTTACTTCTGCTTCCAGAGAGCTGGAACCTCTTAAACGACTACAGTTCAACCCGTAACGATAAGCCTGTGGAAGGGAGAGCAACGGCAAAGAGAAAGCGCTGAGCATCGTGCCTGCTTTAAGTGTGAGATGAAGCCTTCACCCTCCGGTTCTGCTCAGAACTCTTCCCGTGTCGGTGTCCGTTCCCACGGCATTGCAATGGCAATGGGCACAGCTCAGCACTTTCTCTTTGCCATCGCTCTCCCTTTCGCAGGCTTACGGTTATGGGTCGGATTGTAATAAGCCTTCCCGTTAAACTTTGCAATACAAACGGGAAAAATAAACCCGAGCCATTGCTACTTACTCCTAAAAGTTAATCACCGGCCGCGGTACCTGATCCCGGAGCCTCTGCGCGAGGGGCGGCACAAACCCGGGGCGGCGCTGGCGGCTGCGGAGCTGGAGAAAGACGAAACCGGTGCAGAGGCTCCGCCGAGCCGCTCTCCCTCGGATCGCAGCGCACGGCGCTTCCTCCGCGGCTCCCTCCCGGAGAGAGCTCCGGTACCCAGGCCCTCTGGCAGACCAAGCCCTGTCCCGCCGGACCCGCCGGTGCTCAGAACTCCCGGGGCACGCTGCGGCCCGGCGCTCTGCCCAGCGGGGCTGCGCGGAGGAGACGGGCCCGGAGCCTACCGGCGGGGGGTGGCGGAGGACGGACAATCGGGGCGGGGACCCCAACGACAGGCGGCAGCCCTTCCCGGCGCGGACACAGAGCCACCGGGAGCTGGCGGCGCCCCGGCCACACGGCAGAGAGCGCAGCCCGCTCGAAGCTGCCCGGCCCGCCGCCGGCCGCGCTCGCCTCGGCCCCGCCCCGCCCCGGGGGAGGAGCTTGGGGGCGGGGCGCCCGCGCGGTGCCGCTGATTGGTCACGTGCTGGGGAGGGGCGGAGAGACCCGACGCCCCACCCCCCTCGCGCCCGTCGCCGGCGGCGCCGTCGCGTCAGGCGGCGCGGTTGCGTGACACGGCGGCGCGCGCACGGCGGAAGGCCGCGGGGCCGGCGGAGGCTCCGGTCCTACTGCTGCCATGGCAACAGCCGCAGGTGCGGCCCGCGGCGGGGCCCGGCCCGGTCCGGCCCGGCCCGGCCCGGCTCGGCTCGGCTCGGCGCGGCGCGGCGGCCGCGCAGGCGCACGGGGGCGGGCGGACGAGCGCGGTTCCGTTGGGAGTGGGCCGCAGCCGCCGCCCCGCGCTCCGCTGCCCTGCCGGCCTGACCTTGAGGGCGATCCCGGTCGCGGGCCGCTGGGAGCGGGGCAGCGCTGCAGGCCCTGGCCCGGGAGGGAGCGTCTCCACCGGCCGGGCGTAAGGGGCGGGTGCCTTGTGCCGCCGGCCCGGCGCGGCCGCGGCCTCCCCGCCCGCCCGCGCCTTTGCAGCTTCTCTGACTCGGGCCTGGCTGTTCCTTTCAGGTCGCCTGATGCCGTGCCCCGGAGGGGCTGCCGTCGCTCCCGAGCGTTCCCCGCACGCCGGTGCCGCCGCCGGGCGGCCCTGCCGGCGTCGTGAGGGATACTGAGGCCTCCTCGGCGGTACCGGAGCGGCGGGTTTGGCCGCGGGGCTGCGCGGCGGGAAGCCCCGCGCCGACAATGCGGTGAGTGGGGGGAGCGTGCTGCCAGCGGGGGGCTGGCGAACCCCGGCTTCGTAACCTGGTGTACCCCGTACCGGTGGGTGATCGGCTGGAGGAGCAAACGAACAGATACGTGGGTTCAGTTTTGGGCTCCCCGCCCCCCCCCCGGCTTGTCCAAGAGGGACCGGCGAGATGCGGGCGTGTGTCCAGAGAAGGCCGAAGGGGCTGGAGCACAAGTCTTGCAAGGAGCATCTGAGGGGACTGGGATGTTTAGACTGGAGAAAAGGAGGTTCAGGGAAGGCCTCATCGCTCCCTAGAGCCTGACTGGAGGCTGTAGGCCCAGGGGGGAGGTTAGGGGCCGTGTCAGTCTCTTCTCCCGCATAACGAGTGACGGGACAAGAGGAAGCGGCCTCAAGTTGTACCACAGGAGGTTTAGATGGGATTTTGGGAACAATTTCTTCATGGAAAAGGTGGCCAGGTATTGGAACAGGCTGCCCAGGCAGATGGTGGAGTTACTGTCCCGGGAGATAGAGAATCGTAGAGTTGTTTGACTTGGAAAAGACCTTTGAGATCAAGTCTGACTGTTAACCCAGGACTGGCAAGTCCATCAGTAAACCCTGTCATGAAGCACCGCACCTATGCATTTTTTAAAGACATCACACACTTCCCTACTGGCAGATCCAGCAGTTACACCAAAAGGAGCATGCAGCTTCTGAAACTAAATTAAAGGTGTGTCTATATATTTTTTTACATTTTTTTTTATTTATTCGGAGTTTCTTTTGAGAGGAGAAATATGTTTTGGCTGCCTGCAGCTGCCACCCATACAAATGACCAGTTGCCAAAGGCCTTTTGAATCATCTCCGTAACGGCGTTGTCTCTGGTGAGACTCCACATCGTTTAGTTGACTTAGCATGACCCACTGTGCCCTGTTTTAAGACGTGTCGGCAGATGTGGCTTTTTTTAGTATATGCAAGGAGAACTACTGTAATCCAAATGCGAGTCTGAGCAGGTGCATATATAAATTGGTGTGTAAGCCGTGAATCGTAGTCTCTGGTATTACTTCTCATATTGACAAAGACACTTCATCTTTTTAAATGATGTAGATAGAACTTGCAGTTGCCAGGCCTTAAAGGATTACATAGTGTCTAACTGTAGGGAAAAGCCAGTCCAGGTGTATATGAGTTTTGGTTTAAAAATAGCGTACTTTGTCAAAAGAATCCATAAGGTTTGCTTTGAGCGATCCACCTTGTTTCTGTATAGCTTCCACTATACATGTGCCCTTCACCTAACAGCCTGTAGTGGCTGCACCTTGAGAAACGGTTCCTCATGCCCAGCAGGAGTATTAGCCCCAAATACCACTTTGAAACCATGGAAATCTCACGCATGTTGCTTGTGGGGAGTATCTGAAGTTCACAAACCACCACCAGCCTCCCTTGGTTGTTACTGACTTCACTAAAGCTGTGCTGTAGTCTTAAATTAGGATTCAGATCAGCTGCAAACCCCCCAGCTTTCTGCAATTGCTGAAATAAGTAATCCCATTTTAAATGAGGAAGAAGCGTTGCCTGGTAATGATTGCTTCAGTACTATTCTGGTTTATTTGGTAGAACTGTCTGTGTTTGCGTGTCCTTCGGGGCCTCGGGTCTAGCCAAGTGCAAGGTATTGAAACTTTGTGACAGATTGTGAAAGTTACGGGTGGCTTCAAGAGGCTGTCTGTCCTTGTGGATGCTGCTGCAGGCTGATTTCACTGGAACTTTCAGAAATTTTCAACACTCTTGTTAGAAGAGTTCTTGTCCTTTAACTTAAGTCTGGGATTACGATTGCATGCAGGCCTTGACTAGGATAGAGTTAATTTTCTTCATGGTAGCTGGTATGGGGCTGTATTTTGGCTTTATGCTGGAAACTGTTGAAAACACTGGGATGTCTCACTGCTGAGCAGGGCTTGCAAGTGTTAAGGACTTCTCTGCTCTTCACCCTGCCCAGTGAAGGAGTTTGGGGGGGGGGACACAAGTAGGACAGCTGACCCCAGGGGATCTCCTACACTATATGATGTTTGCACGGCAATAAAACAGGGAGGGGGAGGTTGGTGGCAGGTGATGGGTGATTGGCAGTGAGTGTTTTCATTTGCATTGCTTGCTTTTCTTGGGTTTTATTTTCCTCTCTTTTTGTTGGGTTTTTCCCCCACTCCCCTATAAAATATTTTTTTAATTTCTTTTTAGTTATTACATTATTTTTATCACAACCCGCACGTTTCTTTCTTTTACTCTGCCGGTTCTCCCTGCCATCCCACCAGGGAAGTGGGGAAGAGTGAGTGAGCAGCTGTGTGGTGCTTAGTTGCTGGCCAGGTTAAATCACAACAAATTGTTATTTAAGTTATCTTTTGTTTTCTGCCTTAGGAAAAGGCAGACTGGAATCTGGAATGATGAGAATTTTTAATACTACTGCATGTCTATTTTTTTAAAAAAATTTTTTAAATTATTTTTTATTTTATTTTCTTTTTTTTTTTTTTTTTTTTTGAATCTGCTCTGTCCCTACCACCACCGTCCTGGTGAAGTGTATTTTATTACTGTGAGAGTAGACATTTCAACGTTTAAATTCCTCGGCATAGTGAATGAGGAGACCTAATGCGTAAGCTTCCTCTTGTTAGCTGTAATGTAGCGCTTGAGAAGTTCATCTCTCAATTTCCTTCCCAATTTATTTCTATTTTAATTTGAAAGTGTACAGAAGGGAAAAACTTCAGGTCTCTGAGAAAACGGTGCAGCGTCTGTCCAGTATTCCATGTGTTGCTTTTCTCCTTGAAATTTTATGGGCTTTCCGTGGATGTCAAGTAGCAGGTGCTGTTTGAATGATCCGCTACCGTGAAAAAAGCTGCGGGGTCACCTGCAGCTCTGCTTATGTTTGTTCTTTTCTTCTTTGATGTAGGGAAGGAGAACTGAGATATACTGCGGTAAGAAAAACAGTATGATGGATTCAGAACGTTCTGCCCCAACAAATTCAAAGAAATACCTAAGCAATGACGTAACAGCTACCTCTGGTAAACATTATCTTTGTGGCTACTGTGCGGCCTTCACAAATATCTCAGTCACTTTTCCCATCCAGAAGGTTCTCTTTCGACAGCAGCTTTCGACAGCAGTTGTATGGTTTGAAAACAAAGGATGCGGTACATCAGCTGCAGAAGGACGGACTTAGAAATCTCTATCGTGGCATCCTTCCTCCGTTGATGCAGAAAACGACAACGCTGGCTCTGATGTTTGGCTTGTACGAAGATTTCTCCTCCCTGCTCCATTGCCACGTGAGCGCTCCTGAACTACTCACTCGCAGCATGGCAGCAGTGCTTGCAGGGACCACGGAAGCTATTCTTACACCTTTTGAGAGAGTTCAGACTTTGCTTCAGGACTACAAACACCATGATAAATTTACAAACACTTACCAGGCTTTCAAGGTACTGAAAGTCTATGGGATGAGAGAATATTATCGGGGATTGGTGCCCATTCTGCTCCGCAATGGGCCCAGTAATGCACTCTTCTTTGGCCTACGGGGACCTATCAAGCAGTGCCTGCCTGAAGCAACTTCTTACAGCACTCATTTAGTCAATGACTTTATCTGTGGAGGGCTGTTGGGTGCCATGCTGGGATTCTTGTTTTTCCCAGTGAATGTTGTAAAAACTCGCATGCAAGCTCAAATTGGTGGTGAATTTCAGTCCTTCTCAAACGTTTTTGTGAAGATATGGCTGGAACGTGATAGAAAGCTGATACACCTTTTCAGAGGGGCCCATCTGAATTACCATCGCTCTGTCCTGTCCTGGGGCATAATCAATGCAACCTACGAATTCTTGCTAAAGATGTTGTGAAAACCACTGTCTTCCTTTGGCTCTTCTGTTCATTTGGGTATTGGCATGTGTGATGTCACTTAATCCCAGGGAACAGTGCCTGCGTAGTGTGAAAGGTAATTAGTGTTGGCCTTCAGTATTTATGGGGTGAATGGTGATGCATCTAAATCTTGGTGCAATTAAGATGAAAGTTTGAAAGTATTTATTTGCTGGCAAGTGAGTTTTCCCATAATGGACCTAATAGACAAATACAAAGTTTTGGAGAAAAAGGAAAAAAAAAAAAAAAAAAAAAGAGTATTATATTAGTCCTGCAGCTTGTTCTGTATCACTCCCAAAATTTCTTAACGCTCTGTGATGGAATGTACTCCACCATCCACATTGTAGAATATAAAAAATAAAGGAGGGGCTGATGAAAATTGATTCCCTTAACCTGACAGACTTCAAAATCTCAGTTTAAGAACTGCATTTTCAAATGCTTCTGGGTCCTAAGAACTTCTTACTGTTTAAATCTAAATGGATGGCTCCAGTTTGAGGATGACTGAAGCTTAGACTTCAAGCTTAAAACTAAGCCTACACAAACTCTTCTGCCAGCTGTTTTGATGCTTGGCTTTGAGATGAACATTTCATTCAGCAGTGTTAAGAGTAGTTACTGAATGTTTAACTTCAGTGTAAGCGGACTCCAGTTCAAAGTGGGATCTCTGTGTGTACATGTCTGTGTGCCTTCATGTGAAAAGGGAAGAGTAGAAGGAAGGAAACACCAAATTTAGTAAAGCTTTAAAGTGTCCTTCCTTGTTAAAAAAAAAAAAAAACAAACCTTCTACTTGTAAACATCAAATTTATTCTGCTTTTTGTTGGGGTTTTTGGTGGTGGTGGGTTTGGGTTTTGGTTTTTTTTTTGGTTTTTGTTTTTGCATTGCTGCTTTTTCTGTTGCTTAATTCTGTGGGGCCAGGAAGAAAATGGCCCTTTCTGTAATACAAAATAGTCCAGCCTCCTGCAGCTGTGACAGTAGTTCACAAACACAGCTCTTTTGTACTGAGATTTCTTGTCTTTTGCAAATTACTTCTGTTTTATTTGGGCTGTGGAATAATGGATCACAAGGAGGTGGATTTTACCTGAACCTTGGGAGTTCAGCCTGCTTGTTGTGTACTCTAAAACAAGTTCAGTAAGACAGATGTACAGCAGCACTGACAAGATGAGGTTTTTGGTCTGTAAGTGTAGCAGAGACAGTAGCCAAAGATGACTTTGGAAGCAGCTAGGTAGGAAAGATACAGCGCTTGGAGATGTGTTTGTGGACTTCTGTAGGTGAGGCATGAAAAAGACTTCACCGAAGTAAGAAGTGTCAAGTGTCTGACAGGCTTGGGAGGTGAGACAGGCAAGACTTGAGGCCTGAGAGAAAGGGAAAGAAGAGCAAGCGTGACCACGAACAAGGTGACTGTCTTAATACAAAGCATTTGATTCTCTTGGGGGACTCCCTGTGAAACTATACATATATATATAATTATTTTGGATGATGGGGGACAGGAAAGCTTTCAGAAGCTGGTGTGACTTGATCTTCTCGTAAGTTTTGGAGTGGCTATTACTTTGCATTTTCCATTTGCTAAACTGTCCTCAAATACCGATGGTAATCAGTGTGCTATAATCATAATAGAGTCCCTAGCTTCACAGTCAAAAATGGCCAGGCACAAGTGAGCATTCTTGTATCCAAATGTTGTGATTATTTGCATTTAAATAAAATGTTTACTGAATGTTTGTTATTGGCAGATTCTGATTTTTACCAGTGTACTGTTGGGGGGTTTTTTTTGTAATCACTCCTTGATGGAATAAAGACATTTGCATCCTGCTTTTCTGTGAAAGATACTATATACTTCTGTAACGTTGGGAAATCTGAAGCGTTGAGGGTAAGGTTTTTAACACAAACCCACTACTCATTGATGATTGGCGTTACTGTAGGGGGGGGGGGGAGGGGAAATGTAGTCCTGGTCTGTCTCTGCTTAGGCAGCACAGTTAGATGGAGCGCGCTGTAAGTCTGTCAGGACAGAACTGTGCTTGAGTATCATCTCTTTATAACCACCGCCAGTTTTCCAGCACGCTCAGAGGAGTGTGCTTCACAAATGACAGGTGTTTCACGCCTAAGAGGACACATACTTAGTGGATGGAGGGGTCCAGTGAGTTTTGGCACACTGTGAGATGGAATAAGTCACGTACCAAACGGCATGTGTTGGCCAGGCCAGGCCAGGCAGAAGGAGCTGCAATGCTTCAACTAACAGAAGGGGAAGAGGAATTCCATCAACAACAGTCAACAGGAATACTGCTGAGAGAAAGACGGCTGGAGAAAGATTCCTTCAGCAAAACTTCACGAGAACAGCAACGCTGCCTTCAAGGGTTTGCTGTCTAAAGGTGCTGTCTTACCCCACGGGTGCTGTCTCAGGCGACAGAATGGGTAATTACGCCGAGTTTGTAGTTAAGCATACATATGTCCTGCCTTCTAGGCTGCGTGAGTGAAGTGTTCTTTCTCACGAGCATGCTGGGTGGCAAGGACAGTCGCAAAGAAACCTGCAGGGGGAGAGAAACCTTCCTACAGAGGCTGTTTGGCTCGAAGCAATCTTTTTTTTTTTTTTTTTCCTAACTTTGCTGGGGGGAAGAGGCAAGAACCGGTGAGCATTACAGAACACAGCTCCGTGTAAGATAAATACATTAAAATAGATTTTAATGAATTGAATCATTAAATGTTTAATTTATTATGCAAGCAAGACAAACTGTCCACAAATAGGAAGTTACTGTACGGCTTTAAGTACAATTATTTTCAGAGTAGTTCTGATACTGTCTATACTGTATTAAAAGGCTACAATTTTTACTATGAAATCTCAAGTATTTCAAAATATTCTACGTGCACAATTTGTTCTGGTATTAAAAACATTAATTAACTGAAGACATTTTGTGCTTAAGAAAATGCACCTTTGACTAAGATCAGGAAACGAGAAGTTTCTTTTTCCTGCAGGACAAAAATATTATGGGCCATTGACTTTCTCCTTTTACTGCAACTTCTTAGAATCTTGTAAACTAGATTTTTTGAAAGCTTTCATTTGGCAAGTGTGTTTCTTTTTTTCTAAGAGTTCACATTTCATATAGCAACAGACCCATGTTTTACGGTATCAGGACCTTCTCCACATCAGTGTTACCCAAATAAAAAATAATTAAAAAAAAAAGCACCACAGAAAAAAAAACCTCACAGAATCAACCAAGGTCATGTTCCCTGCCCCCCCCCCCCCCCCCCCCCCAAACAAAAAAAAAAAAGGAAAAAAAACCAACCCCAGAAAAACCCGATGTTTACATTCTACTTCTGGTAGTAGGCAATCAAACTGTCCTTGCCAAGCCTCCAAGAGTGCAAACAAACGTGCATGTGTGTCTACATCATCACTGTGCTTTTTTCCTATCCCAAATAGTTCCGTTGGGAGGTTACACTTTTTTCCCTGAACTACCCCTGTTTGACAAGTGGACTGATGCCCCGTGGCTGGATGTTTACTGAAATACACACAAACACCCACCCACCCACAAAGTACACACACGTGAATGTCATTGTACAGTCCTATTAAGAGTTTCTGTCTCCTTCCCCACAAGTATCTTAAGAGTGCTGCAGTGATTTAAAGACTGACCTCTAATGAACACTCCGAAAATGCATTTGCTCCCACAACAGTCACTGGATTATTACAAAAAGAGCACTTGTTCCATTCCTGTAGACGCTGCTATATGCTGACGTTCCTATACAGACCTTAATTATGCAGGTCATCTGCTTCTGCTGATTTGCCATGCTGCGAAGGGAGGAATTCTTTTACTACAGAAGTTAAAAGAATACAAACCCCATGCATTTAAAAAACATCCTGCATGCTTTACAATCCAACTGAGAGCTCTGTCTTCAACAGAAATACTGTCACATTTATTAAGTGATGTTAACACTTGAGTGGTTGAAAATAAACCGCTTGAAAGAAATCTCTGGTTACAAGCCCCTACCATATTTTGCTGTTAGTGCAGGCTTTCGTCTACCATTTGAAACGTTTCCTTCTATTTGTTCCAGACATTTCTATCGAGTTGCGGAAGGTTAAGAACTCATCTTTTGAAACATAACAGTAAGATAAACCTTTTTTTTTTTTTTTTTCGTACTATCTAGAAATCATCCAAAGCTTACCAACCAGTACTTCATGAATTCAGTAAGGCAAGGTAATATTATTCAGAGAGAACTGAAAATCACTCCTTCCACCAAGATGCAACTGCAAAGCATATCCGCTGTCAACTACTGAACAGTGTTTCAGTAAGCGTTCCGTGAACTTCACAGGTAAAATAAGACGAACTTTCATTTGAAAATGCCCAAGTATCGTTGAGAAGGAGCAATCAAATGATCAAAATGTAAGATTACCCTACTTACTCAAACTTATTACAAATGTAATCAGAACTAAGTCACATTCCTACAGTATACAGGGACAGAATTCATCTTAATAGGAATCTGCTGGACATGCCACAAAAGCTCCATCATCATCATCATCATCAACCCCCTTAACAAGCTCAGCTTTTACCAGCAGTCCTACACTCCTGCTCAGCAGCCCCGGCTTTCACAGGGGTTGGGTCAACCCACCGTTCTTGGTGCTATGCACTGCAGGTAATGCCTAGATGTCGTGACATATCTCGCTTTGGAGTAACAGTTCTTTAGACAGGAAAGTTCAGTCTCCAACGTTTCAGCACAATACTCTGGTAAAAAACAGCGTATCATGAGGTAGAATTAAAAAAGTAACACTCAGTGCATATTAACAGGCATCGAATTAAAGTCATAAGCAACCTACCTACCAGTTCAAGGATCTTCTGACAGGAAAAACCAAAACCAGCCGTGAGAACGAACTAACAGACCCACCCAACCACTGCTTTTGATTTCACAGGTGCTTCTTCGCCTCGAAAACAAACACAGTTCAAGCCTGTGCAAACAGGAAGATTTCTTCAAAATGTTACCTGTAGTCCCTCCAATGATGTTTAGTAAAACACGAAGATGAGAAAAAAGCAGCCTAGAAATGAGGAGAGAGAGTGCACGTGGAAAAAACCATCACGTCCAGCGCAGGGATGGGGGGAGAACCTAACAACTTCTAGCGGAGGGGCATGCAGAGAAATGTGAGTGTTCACACAGGCACACTGCATTCTGTTTGAAAATTCTGAATTTCAGAACTTCAGGAACAGGAAACCAAACACTTCACTGGACTAACGTCAAGAACGCAGTATCCACGAGTTTTACAACATGCTACTACAGGAGTATTCCGATGGTTTGTGGGTTTTTTCCCCCCCCCAAACAGCTTGGCCAATTACAAACTCCTTGTAGCGTATCTCCTCTTTTGCATAAAAATCTTGTATTCCACAACTGCCCTCAAAGTTTTCTGCACAATTCACTGCCACTGTTTTAAGTCACAGACAAGGGGAAACCCCCCCGAACTGTTTCTAACACATCGAAGCTCTGCCCCCAACATAGGTTCAGGTTCACAGGCTTTTACGCGTACACAAAAGGAGCTGGGTGCTAAAGGAAGTGATGTATTTCTAACTGGTCTCAGATACACCTGTGTATTTTTTTCATTCAGTCACTAGGCCCCATTTTTCACGGCTTGGCCAATTAACAAAGTGAAAAAATACCTTTTCATAAATTGCGTTCTTTGCACGCAAAAGTTCCAAAAGCATTCAAAAGGTACAAGTGTGGGAACCTCAGAGTCAGCGTTTTAGAAAATGGGGCATCTCTCTTAATTTACAACTTCGTCTGTCTACTTTCGAGTTCAAGACAATGGGTTCAGCAACAGTGGAATTGCTCACAAGATACGCCATGGAACACTTCAACCTACAAGTTCCTGCCTGAGAAGACCGTGGGCATTTATTTCCATTTTAAGCTGAGTGTATTTGCTTAAAAAAAAAAAAAGAAATAGAAAAAAATTTTTAAAACTTACTCCTCCAGCTGGATGATACCATCACCAAATAATTCTGTTAGAAACCCATGAGAACAGCAAGTTCAGGCCTTCTACCAAACAGCAGGAGTCTTGTCAGCTGCACATACTTGACTACTCGAATGTAATCCTTTAGCAGTCCGTTGCTATAGATGATGAAACCCAATGCAGAAGTAACCAACTAGTCCTCAGATTAGCAAATGCCCAATATTGAAGGCTTCGAATTCCTAAAGAAATTCTCCAAAACAGGGAATAGAAGATTATTTTTTTTTTCTCGTCATGCAGAGGAGCCTTAAGTTTCCAATGACTTCACCAACAACCACAGTATGCTACCTATGCAAATTCAAAGTTACAAGAGGATCGTCAGGCTTATGTGTTTCCAGCCACCTCCTCTTTATAGGTGTCTTCCTTTTCCCCAAAGTTGCAAAAGGTTTTGTAAGAATCAGCTTTTAAAAAAGCAAGCTCTGTTGAGCTGGAGACAGTGAACACTGAAACAGTACAATCCCTTGTAGGTAAAGTTTCCTGCCGAGTTGAGTGTGTGATTGGTCAGCAAAACCTTAGTGAAATACTGAAAAAAAAAAAAATAATAATCTTGGAACACCTAAGCGATGAGAATATTATAAACTGATATGGACATACGAGACTGAAATAACTGCATTTACAAGGTTAGCCATATGAACTGCAGGGCTAAAACTTGGCATTCATACTTCGTTTGTGATTTAATGGTGAACATGAATGTTTTTCACATCTTACCATAAGCCCAGTTAAATCCATATAGATCTTACTGTAGACAGGCGTGCTTTTAATCCAGTCCCAAATTGACAGTACATGTGAAGAAAGGCTTATCTGGTGATACTACAGACACGTCCTAGACAAATTCCTCTCACAGCAACAGTGCAGGTGAGGTGCAGAAGAACAGTCAGGTAGGAGCCAGCCTTAACACCCCCAGAAAATTCTTCAGGGTTAAGTTTCAAATGCAGGATAAAGGTTTACATTATTGATGCGGAAAGCTCCCTACAACAGAAACCATGGTGGTTGAGGAGTCAAACTTGCCCAAGAGAAGCCGAGCAAGGACACCCTCGGCACATGAAACATCCAAACAGTTCGTCTGCGGTCGTTACAGGGCAGAGTCTTCACCCATTCAGCTCCTGCTTCCCTGCCCCAGTCTTTTCCTACTAAATTCTCTGACAAAAAAATGCAGCTACATCTCCATATAGACCACCTCTTCCTTCTGGCAGTAAACACTATATATGCAATCACAGAAAACAGAATTCTTTAACTGCTGCAAAAGCATTACAGAAGGTCGACTCATTTTTCTAGCCAATCACAAACCACCGAATTAATATCTAAATGAAACCAAAACTTTCTTTTCTTTTTGTGACAGAAGCTAATTGTGTTAGTTACGTAGAAAAGCAGCTCGTTACGGAATAATCGCCATATAGTAGTTTCAGCAACAGAAAAAGTGCAAGGAAGCACACATGAGGAAGTTCAGCTCCTTTGGAACACGGAGGTGTCGTACCCAGGGAGCCTGGGTGAGTTTCTGCTGAACTGCTACCCTTGCCCCATCTACATTTCTTTCAAAGAGCCCCTTTCAAGTTGCATTGAAGGAAACTACCAGCAAGTATTATGATACAAACAAACCAGAACAATGACCGGACGACAGAGCATCAGAGGTCTGCTTGGGAGGCTGAAAACAGTGCACGGACTTGTGGATGCAGTATGAGAACGCATACAGTGCTGGGCTGGAAACGCGTTCCGTTGTTGTGTTGAGAGATCATAGTACCTATGACCTTATCCGGGTTTAAGAGATTTCAGAAAGACCACACTTCAACTAAACTGAAGTAAAAAACCACAAACACCTGAAGGTCCTGTTGATGCAATCCGTGCCTAGAACTTTGGCTGATACAGAGAAACACGTCCGCTAAGGCACCCCGAGGCAATCTGACAGTGTGTTGGAGAAAACTTGGTTGTCAGTACCACATCACTGTGAGAGTAGAGGGAACGGATTTCTTTCAGTGGACTAGCTTCTTTGGGCAAACAGTCGACAAGTTCGCTGCAGTGTGCATCAAATCCCAACAAGCGGATCCCAAAACCATGCGGGGATGAAATCATTCGGCCATCAGGACTGAAACAGAGTTCTTTGATGTAACCCCGGCCCACATTGGCTTCTTCAATGCAATGAGTCAATCGCAGGGAACAACGAGGTGAGACAGGGCGCACAGGGGCTCCTTCCTGGAATTCATAGACACAAGTCCACTAAAGGGAGAGGCAGAGAGAGGAACATTGAAAGAAAGGTAAAGCACTGCGAATCCTCGTTCCCTCCCACTGCATGTTCAGTGAGTAATGCAGGAATGTCCTGTAAGTATTGGTTATCTACTCTTTGATAAGCGTGATGCGAAACACTGAAAACAGGCCACTTCCCTTGGCATCTCCTCCGCTTTGAACTAAGCAAAGCGGCTGTCTAGCATCAGAGCTGCTTTTTTAATTAAATGGATGCTAGATACAATATTTTTTAAATTTAGTTTCTATCTGCAAAGAACAAATCCTAATCCTTTGGCCAGGCACCTGCTCTAATTTAGTAAACATTTAAATGAAATCTACAATAAGTAGAACTCAGCCTACTGAAATTTACAACTGAACATTGACACTTTGTGTCCTTTACTTCAAAAGGAAAGAAATCTTCAAACAAGAGAGAAAGGGACTTTTCAGGGAATGTTATGAACAGCTCTGTAACCAGTTTGTTACTTGTGAGACAGCCAGAGACTTCAACGTGTAATCTAATTATCTAATCTCAAACCAAATGCAAAACCAGCTCTATGACAAAGTTTAATCATGTTGAAAGACTCAATTTCAGCCACAAGACAAAAGAAGTGTTCTTAGTTTTGCTTCATGTATTCCACTGAAATAAACACAAAGGGGACAATACTAATATTAACAGAAGGGAGTAAGGCAGACACTAGGACTACGGGAAATTATACCTACATCTATCATCAGCACCACTATAACCCAGTATAATACTTGCATTTTCAAAAAATTTGGTGTTGTATAGTAGTTTACAGAACCAGCATTAAGATTTGTAACAAATCTGCTAGGCTTTCATTCAGTCCTCTACACATCTGTAAGAAGTCACCATAACTAAGACTGCCTTTCCTCTAAAAAAAACCCCACAAATTAAAAAAATAACAACAATCACTCCCCCAAAATACCCAAAACCAAACCAAACCCAACTTACATCAGCTATCAAATTAACTAAACTGATTTTATTATTGGTCAAGCGTTCAAAGAATCACTTGTCCTTTTGGAAAACAAGTCTCAAACCTCTGTGTCAGTGTTCTGCACAACTGTCACGCACCGCTAACTTTGAAATAACCCTAGGCAAAAAAAAAAAAAAAAAAAAAAAGGTGCTTGCAAAAGGACCATCTGGCGGAATCCAGGTGTTCTGAAGGCTCTGGTTGGGCTTTAAGTTCTAAGTGAACTTGAGTTAACCTGGAAGGTGGTACTTCAGAAGTAGGTGCTCCCAAACACAACCGGCTCTCTCAGACTCGGTCTTTTCCGAGTTCAAGTGTCCTATATTTTGGCAGGTACATATTTTTAAGGCATGTATTTGGCAGCACAGGTACGGCCTGAAAACTTTTAAGAGAGCTGTGACCTACATAATATAGTCTGTGAAGGAGCTGGGCAACGGGAGTACTGAATACAGGATACAAAGTCATATGAGGTTATAAAAAAAAAATAATTCATCATCTTGATGTGAAATTAATGCACTTGTAAGCAGAAATAACTGACTAGTTTATTCAAATGCAAACGTACCCCCCAAAACAAGAAAATTTCAATATAGCCGTATGATTGATATATCTACTCAAAGTACTTAAAAAAAAAAAAAAAAACCAAACCAAAAACCACCACTGTTTTACCTCCTGGTCATCCGTATTACTTGAGCACCGAAGAAGCGTAGCCCACCCTTTTGGATGTAGCTGTAGTGATGTAATGCAGTTGCCTCGATCTCTTTCTCCAGGAACTTCTGGTGTTAAGACCTCCAAACTATTTCTAGGTGATCCACCTAGCAGAAGGGGAAGGCAACTGTTAAGTCTCAATGAAGTCCATACATCGATCGTCACCCCTCTCATCAGCCTACTGATGACACTTGCATCCGAGTGCTAGAAAAGACAGCACCTTTATAAAAGGATAAATCAAAAGAGCAGTGATATGAACAAGGGAGGCCGATACCAATGAGCTCAGTCTTGCTTTCAAATAGCTTCTACTTTGAAATCTGCCTTCAAAGACCTGCATTAAATCACCTCCTATTGTGAGCTAAGTCAGAGCTAACTTTCCACACACATGCTCTTCATTATCATTAAAAAAAAAAAAAAAAAAAAGTATCAAGAGTGAGGGTTTTTTGTAAGAACTGCTGGTTCTCAAACTTGTATGATGTCCTTTCCAAATCCTTTCCAAAGTCTGCTCAACCGCATGCAGCTTGCCTCCCTTTTCCCCCCTCACTGCTAGAAAGCTTTTCACAGATAAATCATGCCTGGCATCCAGATAAGGCTCCTCCTTTTGTTAAGTACGTCTGAGTAACTTAACAACCATGAGTAGGTAAAACTTAACATTACACTTATTTTAAATTGCATATGGTTCACAAAGTGTTTACCGATTTGCCAAATTCACATTGACGCTATGAAGGTTTATCCTAGATTCAGAGGAAGCCTGATAAACACAGGGTCATCAGTCTTCATAGGTCTGCCGTGAGGTATGACTTCATTTGTAATTAAAACTTCACATAACAGTCTGTCCACATTTAAGATCTGTTTGCGTGCTATTTTTTTGTTCGTTTTTTTTGTTGTAAGATCCGTTTGCATGGCCTTTTTCCACGCTATTGGCTCCTCATGGAGAAACTGCAGATACACAAGCCCATCATTAAGAGAAACAAAAAGCAAAACATAGCTCTTGTTGGGGATCTTTGAGGGGTTGGAGTGGGGTGTGGGGGTTTTTTTCCCCTAAAGGTCATTCACACAAACTTTGTTCGAGGAAAAAACGCAAGGAAAAGGGAGCACCTCTAGGTAACAACAATAATGTATGAATATTAAAATAAAGATCCTGTTGCTGTTATCAGATTTCTTGGGATAAAAAACTGATTAGATCCCCAGACTGTGGTGTGCAACAGTATTTCATTGGTTTAACACAAGTCATAGCAACACTATTATTTTAAAAGTCACAGAGACAAAAAAGCCGCTTTTCACTATTATGCACTTTTAGATGTAAGTCAAAATCCATGATTTTTTATTTTTTTAATCTTTTCCTACCTTCTCGCTGGGAGGACCGTGACATGTGTTTCTCAGACACTGGACCTGAATCATTTTGGTGACACGGTGAACCAACAGCTCGAGGACCAGAAGAACCTGATGACGTTATGTCTGCAAACAGCATCAGCTACGTGAACAAAACAGCTAAGCACAGCGCGCTTGTGCGCATCCCTCAACCCTCCTCAGAAATGTTAAGTAAAGGGGAAGGGGAAGGCATCTTGTAAAGAAAACAATTTTCAAAGCTCAGTTTATAGGCTAAAATGACCGTGGTCTTTGTGCCTCCTACAAATAAAACTGCCAGCACAACAAACTCTACTGGGGATAAGAGAGGAGCTGCCTTCCTTCCTTCCTTCTTACGCACCATCATCACCAGAGGCTGGGGTATGAATTTTTCCCCAGGCCACTCCCTTTATATCCTGACACCCCAAACGGCAGAGTTTCTGTCCGGATTTTGTTCTGTTACTGCCAGAAAGCAGGAGCAAGCAAGCAGCGAGACTTCAGAGGAGGCGATTCCTCCAGGTCTGGCTGTCAAGGGCAACCACACCGTTACACATCAGTCAGTAGTAGCTGCTGCAGCTCACACCCCGCTCAGCCTGCTCAACACCGGCTTCGGGTTTTTCATTACAGGACCAAGGACAGTAGATAAATAAAGCTAGAGACAAAGCTAGTGACAAAATTATAGAGGTTGTAGCCTGTAGCACTGAAGTCCTGCCACCAGAAATCACCCTAGACACTTTACTCAACAGTAGGTGTGTGTGACCCCTGAACAAAAGAGCAGCTACCACGCCAAAGCGTTCTTCAGCAGAATCCTTCCAACTCCACCTCTGCCGCCTTTTGCTAGCTAAGAGTATCCCGTAAAACAACCTCTAACACAGAAGCCACCACGGCCTTCCATAAGCATTCACCTGAACTTGAGGTTGTCCTCCTAGCTCTTAAAATTGGGTAGCTGCCAACCTCTAAAGATTTGTTTAGGTCAAGGTCGTGCAAAATCAGAAGATATCCAGAGGAGGTTGAGATCAGCATTTTGGAACAGTCTGGCGTCAGCCTCATTCGCATAAGAAAACGGGTGTGAAAAAACTTCTTGTGGGGACATCCATCTTCCGTGCACCTGGGCAGCGAACAAAAGCAAAAGAAGTGGCTGCAATTAGCTTTGATTCAAGCACCTAATGATGTTCAGAAAGTCCAAGATGCACTAAGCATCCTTCTTCATTCTTTGAGTACTGCTTTACACTACTTAAATCAGATTTTAATGAAACGACACAAGTCACATTTTCATACTAGCACAGCAGCGAAGACAGAACCTTTTCAAAAAGGAAGGACTACGTTTTGGCACATCAGCAAGAAAAGCTCTCCTTTTAGCTACTGGACTATTACCATATAAAGGTGATCCAAGTTCTCAATAAGGGTTATAAACTAATCTCAGTATTTAAGAACGCGTTAGAGCAACATTCAAAGCAGCAGGCTTTCAGTCTTGTGCAGAAGAACCCTACCCTTTTGTTTGTATTCTAGAAACACAACGGCACGAACACAGCCACGTACCTGTTTGTGTCCCAAATGATCACATTTCCATCAAACCCGGATGTCACTAGTAATCTCGTATTGGTATCATACTCGATGTTCTTAACCCAGCTGGTGTGACCATGTAAAGTGCACACTTTAGTGTTCAGCTTTCTCAAATCCCAAAGTGCTATTGTAGTGTCATCAGAACAGGTCGCAAAGAGTCGATTATCTAGAAACCTGAAAACGGGAGAGAAACACTGTGGCTGCTCAGTGCCTTTTAAATATTCCTACGCAGAAATCTAAGCTATCACAGAAATAAGAGTGATCACACACACACACAAAAAAAAAAAAAACCCACACAGCAAAATATTTGCCAATAAAACAGTTCAATTAATAACCAGTTATGTTGGGATACCAACCAGTAGTACATCTGTAGTAGCCAACAAGTAAACCCACAGAAGCATGGCTGAAGGTTTTTGGGTGGGTTTGGTTTTTTTTTTTTATGATTCATGTAAAGATCACACAACCACCAAACCACCAGTGGAACAAATGCTCACACAGAATCTGTGTGGTAACCAAATTAGTTACCCATCTGGAAAATACTCAGGTTTAAACTTACCAAGTCTTTACAAGACACAAACGTCCTAAGGACTGGTCAGCTTTGACACCACTGCATTTCTGCCAGATTCTTTCACTATTACAGACAGGCAGCACCAGAAGACACGGGAATTCCATCATCACTTCAGACTACACAAGATCCTATCAGCTCGTAATTAAGCACACGCTCTTCTTAACTCTCATTTCTACCTACGTATTCTTCCCCTGCTATACTGTAAATCTTCCTCTCTTCTCCACCACAAACATAACTCAAAGGAGGCTTTTAAAATAAAGATCACCTTTTGTTAGTCCTCTACCGCTTTTAAACCTTGCTGCTCTGTATGGCACACATTCCGCTAGCTCAGCCGAAACACACGGTGCCCACGTCTCCCTTAGCAACGCCTGAACACCCCCACCTCTGAGGTGGTCCGTACCACACACGGTTGCCTTGGCATGCGATGTAGTCAGCCCCCAACGAAAGCTCTCACCGGATCTTGTCCCCAAGTGGCACAGGCAGCAGTGGAACCACCTGTCCTGGGAACGCTCAGCACCAGGCTTCTCAGGGCGCTGGTGAGGCAACCCAAAGCCCTGGGCTAACCAGCAGGCTGTTACAGATGACAGGTCTCCCAAAGGCCCTTTCCAAGAAGTCCTCCTGCCACTCTTGTGACACAGCCACAGCCCTGCACAGATGCCCGGGGCTCACCGCACGTCTGCACCGAGCACACCTCAAAGCTGGCCCTGTGGTTTTCCACGCAGTATTGCTATCTTGGAAACACGTACCAGATTTCAAACCGAACACTGGCCGCTGTTTGCACGTTTCCCTAGAACCGTAACTTCATTCCATCCTTGCTCATCTTTTGCTTTGGAGCCTGTCCACCCCCGCAGTGCCCCAGGAGCATGGCTCGCTGCAGCTGCAGAGCCAGGAGGAGCCATGCAGACCTCCCACATCAAGGAATGTTTGGTACCACCTGGACAACCTCAATGCTCTCCATTAAAAACCAAGGGACCCATCCCTTCTGCCTTTTCTTCCCCCACACTACTACAGTTCATGTGTTTGAAGCAGACACACAAAGTTGGGCTTTTCAAATGTGCGAAAACCAGGTACACGTATCAAAGTGCAAGTGCACAGCACTGTTGAGGGTAGAGAATTTCAGATCATCTTTGGAAGTAGCAGCTGCACAAGTGGCACAAGCTACCCAAATTTACCAACTCCTTTAATACAGTTGTACATGTGAGATTTGAGTGGTTTGAGTTGGAATCACAACATTCCTACACGGATCAGGTTAAGTACTTAGCCTGTTCAGGTGGTAATTCTTTACCACGATCATTTCTGGTCTTCAGCCAAAAGTCAATGTATGTATCACTCTTGCCTGGAGTCACATGAAGCAGCCTGACCACCTTCAAATCATTACAGAATGAAAGAATAGCTGATGTGAAAACACTCTATCAGAAAGAAGGGGATAGAAGGGCTAGAATTCAGCACTGAATTTAGAAGTTACTGAAGCAAACACACGACTTTTCAAAAACAGCTACTGAGGACAAGCCTTTGTTTGAAAGCGCACCTAGACAAATTATTTGGTTCAGGGAGAAAAATCACTGGATAGAATTATTTCACAGATCAATGTTTATCATGCTCCATTCCCACTGCAATTTATGCATGCCCTTTTAGGAGGACAAAGCATACTGGTTTAGGTTTGTAATTCATGCCTGAAGAAGGCACTTGGGAAAAAAAAAAAAAGAGCCCCACCTGACGTAAAAGGGAAAATAAAACCTATCTGAGTAACACCAGAAGCAGCTTCACATGAATGCTAAGGCAAGAACAATCTAGCAGAGACGTGTTGTTACCCCTAGAAACAGCATTTTATCTCTTTAAGACTTGGAACCAGACTACATCATGTAAAAATAGCAACAACCTCAATGAAAAATAACCAACTACAATGGGAAGAATCCCACAGTTCAGATTTTCAGGGCAAGTCAAACAGTACACCTCTTGCCTGTAAAAATCCAACGTTTGCCTTTACCTTGGATGCTACAGGCAACCCTGCTTCACCCACCACAAACAGGTTTTGGAAGAAATTGACTGGGAGGTACAAATGATACTGGACAGCTTTCATATAGGGGATGGCCAAGTAGACTAGGATTCACTTGAAAAACAGCTCCTTTAAGGTGCGTATGACGCTGGCACATAAAACTGACTGGCACGGAGAAAGTAAATAGAGATTATCTTCCTCCTTAAGAAAACAAAAAAACTTAAGAGGGCCTCAAACTAACCTAGCAATTTTTAAAAAAACACTAACAAATACTCCGTGAAACACAGCTGTGCCCCGGAGCTCTGTTACAGGAGAGTTTTAGGTAAGCTCAAAACCTGATCAAATTCAGGTGGAAATACAATGTCTGCTTCAGACGATTACGCACAAATCTGCAGTGACTGTGGCAGAGCAATTACTTGCTTTTAAAAAGAAAAAGAGAGGAGGAAAAATGGAAGTATCTATAGCGAATTGGACAAATTTGGGTAAGAACCTAAGCTAATTAGGTGTAACTAAACCCAACTGTAAACCATTGTTCAAAGCATATAAGAAGTTTTACTATGTGTTAAGAGGTGTGCTAGCTGCGTGGATCTGGGACCTAGCGTCCATCTCTGTGCAGAGACGCAACAAACAAGTACCTCTGTGTGTGTGGACTGGCTCTTGCAGACTGTGTGAAGTACCCAGATTTGCTGGAAGATGACCACCACATGCTTCCTTGCTGGTAAGTACCTCTGAGGCACCTGCGACAGGGCACAGTGGTAACGGTGTTTGGTTTTTCGGTGCTTATTACAAGGAATTTCTGTAGTGCTACAGTGCCTGGTGTCCTACTCACTAAGCGGAAACAACACTCCAGGTAATGCTGTACTAATCATCTGTTACCAAATACAGCTAACTTCCTTGTAGGCAAGTTTGTAACAACACACAAATGCCGGGGACATGCTGGAAAACAGAAAAAGATGCCAACATCCTACAAAGGCAAAACAAAGCTTTAGGAAGCATTTTAAAGGAAAGCAGAAGAGTTTACTACACATTGCCAGTCTGGTAATTAACAGTAGATCTGAGAGTTATCTGCTTGGAGGTAGTACCGGTATAATTATCAAACTACAGAGAGAAAAGACATTTAAGGACCAAGAACGGATGTACAAAGCCTCACGGACAGCCAAAGTCGAAAGAAAGGTATGAATAAGAGAAAAAAGTGGCAGGAAGTTTCAGTGCTGTTCTCAACCAAGTAATAAGATAAATTTTCAAGACCAGCACAGCTGACTGCAACAGAGAGAGCTAAACAGTCAAGGGGCATGCAACAGAACTCTCTTTGTAAAACATGACCCAGGCTCACTCACTTCAAACCCTAGCAAGAGCAGTATGGATGTAAGGATCAGATACTGAATCAGGGATGTATGAAAATCACAATAAATCCGGTTTGCCTTTGCCTTCCAATCTCTCGGTAACATGGCTTTATTTCGCACCCAGCTTTATCTAAAAACTAAGCACGTTTAAAGCACAACCACTGGCATGCAAGACGTGAAAAGCTGTATTTCCTTACAGGAAAGCATGTTCTCAACGTCTCTTCTTCTATTTGTGCCAGCTAGCCCCAGCTTTTACTTCAGCTTTTCTGAAAGAAATCCAACTGATGTAAAACTTCAGCCTCTTGAAAAAGGACAAGCAGTTTCAGGAAAACATCAGTTTCTCTGACAAATGTGTAAAGGCACTGGCACCCCTCATTCAGCTCTTTTGAGAGGAAACGCTCAGATTGCTTCCACAAGTTTTCTTGGGGGATTTTTCGTTTGGGTTTAGGGTTTGGGTTGGGTTGGGTTGGGTTTTTTGCTTTGAGAATCTGAGTGAAGACAGGCTGCAACATGGTCCACAAGATTAAGAAGTGCCTTAAGTTCACATGTCAAAGTCTATCCTCAGACCCAGAGCAGCTACAAATAATAGAAATTAAAAGGAAAAACACTACATGACAAAAATACTGAAGGTCTGGGTTCCTGTGCTTGCTGATTCCCACTTCATCCTAAGAATCAGACAAAGGATTTAAACCATAAAGACTGAGTTTAAGTTGAATTGAGGAAGCCTTTCCCCTTTCCCAGCTCTTCTATAGCATACCTGTATCTAAAGCAGCCAATCTTTCTTCGGAAATCTCTATGCAACTATGGCAGTTACGCTTACAATTCAAAATACCAGCTGTATTCACATGAATAGCTACAGTCTCAGACTTGCCAAAATCAAACACTACCTGTTACGTTGACTTACTACGTTCACGCAGGGCATTCCAAAGGGCAGGTAAACCAGGTAGTAGTAACTTAACACTCTTCCCGTCCCCAAAACTGCAGCTCCTCCACCAACAAAACCACCTGTCAGCATTATATACCGCCACTTTCAGACTCCTCCTCTTCCCCCTTCCAGCATTTCCCGACCTCCAGTGCCAAAGAGAAGGAAAATGGCACAAAGCACACTGCAACCTAACGGCATCGCAAAACCCACGCTCTCCAAGCAAGTGCCCAACACAAACTTACCACGCTGTTGTAAGAAAAGCATCTATGGCGGAGACAAAATATTCCTTCTGACCTACCTGATGTTATTGACACAGTCCTCATGAGCTTCGGAGAGAGTTTTGATGTGCTTTGAAGATATTGGGTCAAAAAGCAGTACTTCAGTCTGTTCACAAGCAACAGTCAGCACTGACCTGCAGGGTAGCAGAACAAAGCAGAAACATTTGTATTCAGTAAGAGACACGACACCTGTGCGCATCCAGCTACCTCCCTTTCCCTGTCCTCACAGAAACACAGCTTCACCGTCAATTAGCTTAGCTTTCTGCTTACGCTGCAGAGAGTTTGCAGCAGTGTTGATATTTTTGTACTGCCTTCTTGCAGATGCCTATTCTCCGGCACCTAACACACAAAACACGCAGAAAATACCACGGTGTTTTATTCCGGAGAACTTAACTTCTCTAACTCCTTTTTGAGAGACCGTGACTCTTCTCCTACCTGGCTGTGGCACAGCTGGTGCATTTGCTGGAAAGACCACATGATCTTTTAATTAACTTTTTTTTTTTAACATGAAAGGTGGTTTTTTTTGTTATGTACTTCACAGATCCAACGATGGCATTATTTAAATCACACACTTAAGTGTGTTTTGGGGTTGTGGGGTTGTTGGTTGTTTTTTTTTTTCAGAAGTTACTTGAGGGAGATTTGCCCCAACACTGCAGTGAGTGCATGAACTCCATGGTTCCTGCCTGGGAAGAAAGAAGAATCAAAGCGCTGGCATGAAAACCTGCTGTGTCACTCATGTGGGGATTATTTGCTTCATGCTGCAGGAAAGAAAAATCATTTAAAAAAAAAAAAAAAGACAACAGCATCTACTCTGGAATTCTACTGCAGATTTCCCAGACGACTGTGCCCATGCCATGGTATCCTCTGTCCGTTCCCTGGCAACACTTTTTTTTTTTTTTTTTTTGGGGGGGGGGGGGAGGGGCACGTGCATAAGCCAACAACCCGCGAGCCACCTTCGGATAACTTACACTCTGTCACTGCGCTAACCCAACATAGGGTAAGAACCCTCTCCCATCTCCCTCCTTTTATCAGCTATGACAATATTTCCCCCCCCTAAGACCTTAACAGACGTCACCCCAGCCACACCACCACTTTTGTAACGAGCAGCCAGCGCCGAAGTCCACCAGCCAGCTTCTCGAGGTTAAAAACATACCGTCTCCTTATCTCCTTCCGTAACACTGCCTTTGACAGCAAATGTAGTTTGGCACCCACCCAAAAGCAGCATAAAGATGACATTCAGACTGTGTATTCAGAAGAAGCGTTTTTAAAGTGAACTGCAAAGCATAGCGTCCTTCCCCAATAATCCAAACTCAAGCAGCTCTGCTGACAGCGTGCATTTTGCTACATCACAGTACGAAGCCAGTAAATGCTAAAGGCAGAAGACCGGTTCAAACATTTCTTCCAAATGCCTAGACTTTCTGCGGCTGAGTCATTTTTTCACTGAAACCTTACATAACAAAGTTTTTAAAAGTTTTTTGAATGAGCAAGAAGTCATGCTATCAGACATTACAAGCTATTAACTACAAAGAAAAAGAGTCTTCTGACAAAAGGTATCGTTTTCTAAATGCAGTAGTGGTGGTGTGCCGGTCAAAGGCAGCAACAGCAGGGCACTGGCATCAGTTTAAATTGGGCGTTAGTAGAGAGTCAGGCTGGGAACATGGCTCATCGTTATCCATGCTTTTTGAGATGGATTTCACAACCACGCTGCCATTACTACTCTTAGGACACAGAACAACCCAGATCAAGACTTAGTACTTTAGTGCATCACCTAATTCACTTGCCAAAACCAGAACAAATTCCAAGAACTACAACTTCAAGGACATTAATTCTTTTAAAGAAAAAAAAAAAGAAAACCCAAACAAAACACCAGCATCTTTTCTTTCCCACACGAAGACCTCTGTGTATCCATTTAAAGGTTTTCTCAGAGGAAAAAAAACCAGGACTTTGTCCAGAATACACGTTATTTGTGAATGAGTCCAGAGAGATCTCTGCAGAGCATTCACAGGGGTCCCAACAAGCACAGAAAACACCAACTTCGCAGCATGGGCAGCCTGTCTGGCTTTGCACCAGCCTCTCCCGGGCTGTTGACACATACTGGGTTCATGTACGTTGAAGAAGTCCAAGTACGGTGACAGTGAACGGTGGCCTGCTAAACTAGTGAAGCTGACCTCCAGGAAAGCTGAGAAGTTCCTCTGACCAGTACAGCAGTGTTAAGGCAAGAGGGCAGCCACCTGCTGTCCACAAAGTCAGCGCTTGAGGAGCAGCATCCCAAGGGCAGGCTGGACCTAACCGGCAGCACTCACCCAGCCGAAAGGCCAGACTCCCGGCGTGGCCCAAGAACAGTGCTTTGAGGAGCCAGCAGCCAACAGAAGGGGCAAGGAACAACGATGCAGCACCAATAACCACAGCTGGTTCCCCTGAGAGAGGCTCCAGGGAGACCAGAAGTCTCCATCGCACAGGACGGGTCTGCCCAGGTCTTGTGACTGCTCCAAGCCAAGCCTAACCAGCAAAGGCTCATGCAGAAGCGAGCATGGTTTGGGCTGTTTCACTTATTGAAATATTAAAGTAAAGGTATTAAAGGCGACAGGTTCAGTGTCATGGCCCCAACCTACGCCCAACACCACTTGCAGCCTCCTGGGCCAAGCCCTGCAGCCACGCAAAACGCCAGGTCTGCGGACGCGTTCCTTCGGCAGCAGAACTTTTTTGCTGGGCTCGTTTTCGGCCAGGGAAGGTCCCTGCTTCAGCTCACCATACAGCCTCACAAGCATCAGGCACAAGGGGGGGGGGCAGGCAGAACCCAAAAATCGCCCTTTTTGCCAGAAACATGCACAAATAACCTTAAAGCGCAGCCCAGGTGTACTGCTACTACAGCTGACGATTCCCACACCAGTACGGAACATCCGCCTGCGGGGTATTCTTGCAATTCAGTCACCGTGGCTAAGCCAGCAGAGCAATCCCACCCAGCTTCTTTGTGCCGCCAAGTACAGCGGCCAGGACCCCGGCGCCCTGCCAACCTTAAGCACACACACGGCTGGGGAATCTACAAAATAAATGGTTTTCCAGCAACAGTCACCTGGGAATGGTTTTGATTGTTTCCGGAGCTTAAACTTTATCCTCTTGAGAAAAAGAGAGGAACAAATAAGGAGTTGAACCTCAGATTTACAGCACAACCATGGCAAAACCATCACCAGTTCAGGTGCTCCTGGAAACCAGAGCTCTGTCTTGATGAAAATTCACTGAAAATAGAAAAAGCAGACCAGCCAGCGAGGGTGACAAAGATTTTAATTCTGGCTTATCCACACCGTGAGACCACCCCAGGCTGCAAGAAAACGTCAGCTACAAGCACAGCGTGCGCCAGAAGGGATGCCAGCATCTCCTGCCCAGCTGGCTGGGCCCCGAGCCGGGGCGCCAGGGCTTGCTCGGCTCCGGCCGAACCCGGCCGCCGCCCGCTGCCGCCGGTACAGCCGCGTACCGCAACGCGGGAGCCCTCGGTGCGTAACCACGTCCCGCGCCCGGCAGCGCCCGGGGCGGCCCGACAGGCTCCCGCCGCCCTAAAGCCACGGTGCCCCAGCCCGGCTCTCCGCCCTGCGCCTCGGCCGCGGCCTCCGCTCCTGCGGGCAGGGCCGCGGAGGCGCCGGCGCACCCCCGGGCAGCGGGCCCAGGCCGCGGCCTCCGCCCCGGGCCCCCCCACCCCACCCCGGGGCCTCCCGCGGAGCCCGGCCGGGCGGGTGCGTGCACCCCGCCGCTCGCTCTGCCCGGGACGGCGGGGCCCGGGGCAGCCCCACGCGCGGCCCGTACCCGTCGGGCGAGTACTCCAGGTTGAAGACGGCGCCGTGCGTGCGGGTGCTGAGGTACACGGAGTCGGCGGGCTGGATGGAGCCGTACAGCCCGGTCATGGCGCGGAAGGTATCCCGCGCCGGGTCCACGGCGGCGCTGCGGCCCAGGCAGCGCCCGCGCAGCCAGCCGAACAGCCCGCCGCCGGGGGCGGGCCGCGGGGGGGCGGCCGGCGGCTCCATGCCGGCGGGCGAGCCGGGCCCCGGGACGGCCGGGCCGCTGGCCCCTGCCCGGGGGACCTTCGCCTCCGCGCTCATCGCGCCGCCCGCCGCCCTCCGCCCTGCCGGCCGCCCCGCGCCTGCGCGCCGCCCCACGTGACCGCGGCGGGGCCGCGTCTTCCGGGAGCCGCCGCCGCCGCGCCCGGCCGGAGCGCCCGTCCCTCCGCCGGGGAAGCGACGCGGGGCACCGGGTCGGCGCGAGCCCAGACACGCGTCACCCGCCGAGCGCCCGGACCGCGGCCTCCCCGAGCACGGCAGCGGAGCCGCCGGTTATCCCGGGAGTCTCGCCGGGCGCAGCGGGGAGGGAAGGCGCCTGGCGCTGCCCCTGTCACCCGTCTACGCGGTCCGAAACATGCCGCGCTCGGTGCGGCGGTGCGAGCCCGGTGCGGAGTGCGAGCCCGGTCCGTCCGTCGGGGCGCGGGCACCGGGAGCGCCGCCGGGCGTGCCGTGCTGCCCATCGCGTGGGCTCCGGGTTTTGCGCGCAGTCGATGCAACGAGCTATGCGATCGGACGCGGCAGAAAAGGCAGTTCTGGTGCCTGTGCGCCCCGCCCCCCCCCCCCCCGGCGTTCTCACGGCCGATACCGTGTCTCTCCAGCTCCTGGCGATGCTCTTCGGTGATGGCAGCTCGAGAGACTGCAAGAGCGAACTCCAGCGCTGGCCAGCTCCCAGTATACAATGGTCTGTGAGAAGACACAACCCAGAGGTAGCACAGACAGCCCCAGCAAACAAGTCTTAACTGGCTGACCACCTTTTATGCTCCGCAAACCAAAGAGATGGCAGTACGTCTTCCTCGGCACCCAAACCAGATGGCCCGGCTATCATCGATCAAAAGACTCCTCTGTTTTACCGCCCTTCTCATCTTGGGGACTCTGGCGGTTTCGCTGAGCAAGCCATGGAGGAGTTTTTGAAACACAACCCAACCCTTCCGGGATGCTGGTAGCAAGTTCCTCCACAGACCAGATCAAAATGGCAAAGGACGCAGGCAGCAGGATGAATGCTATGCAGGTCAACAGTCCCTCCCCACATCCTCCTCAGAAGGTGGATGAAGATACACAGGTCCTCACCTCGAGGTCCTCCCCCACCCCAGCTACTGGTTTGGTTGCTCACCAGTAATGCTACTAAGCCAGGTATTGAGGTAGGGCTCCAGACACGTCAGGATTGCTGGGCACCACGTAGACTTTAAGGAGCAAAACTTCAGGTAAAAAAAGACATGAGAGGGTCATTCCCACCTCCCAAAGGACCACGCAAAGGAGGTGGCGTGCAGTTACTTTTTGAAGGTCCCTTCCAACCCAAACCAGTGTTTCTATGATCATCCATGTAACCAATTCATCTGGGTGGCTGCTTGTGAGGTACCTAATTATGATGAGAGACATGAGATCTGGCCAACAGGAAGACAACAGTTCTGCATAACAGGAAAATTCAGAGGACCAAAATTGCTTGCTCACCGAGTAGGAAGCTGGGTTGGTACGTGTACATCTCAGAGGCAGATGGCTAGGAAGGGTGTCGTCTGTTCTTCCCCTTGCTTTATTGTTACTTTTACGGAAAAGCGCAGTGTTTAAAAGCTGCTAAGCAAGTTTCAGGCAAGTAAACTATTGGTAGCTTTTGAAGGCAGAAAGAAACAACCAAAAAGAACAGGGAGGGACCCTAGGACTGAGGCTTTGCGAACCTCTAGTGACCACTAGGTAGGCAAACCGTAACTTCTACAGGAGCATCTAGCCCAGTGACTGCTCTAAAGAAGCTGTGGAAAAGGTGGCTGTGCCTTGCTATACTCAGAATCAATCCCAACCCATTTTCACAAACAGCTTCACAACAGCGCTGAGGGTCTGAGGAACTTACCTGGCTGCATATCAGCACTCATGCTCTTTGCCTTTTTTTAAGATAGGTAGCAGCAGGGTTTCTTCAAAACTACATTTCACAGGGAAGATCAGGGTCCCTCCTGCTCCCCATAAAAGCTACTGCTTTACTGGACTTTGAAAACATTTTCATAAAACCAGTGTCTTTTAAGAGCATAAACCTCCTGGCTAAAGAGGAGTCACAAGAAGAGATCTTCTTGCTCTGGTTCAGTGCCAGAAGGTAGCAATGCTGCAAACGGTACAGGAGAGATGCTGAAGAGGGCGGGATCCAAAACAGTCCTACTCTTCAAGTCAAACAAAAAAAAAGGTATGGGAATGAGAAGGGAAAACCAGACCTTCATACAGCTAGGGGCATGGCTTCATGCCAGCAGCACAAGCGGAGCAGAAAGCTTCACACAGAGACTGCACGTATGATGTGGGAGAGGCATAAGGCCGTGCTCCTAGTGAGCCCCCAGAACCTGCCGAGACCCTCCTCCCAAGCTCTCATCTCCCATAAGCCGGAGGAGCAGCCTACCCGCGCCAGCTTAGTTGACAAAAATCTAGCTTTTACCAACGTACCTGCAGAGCAAAAGCAACGACAACAGGCCCCGTCGGTGACCTACCCAGCAGGAAACATGAAGGAGGAACAGGCAGTCCTCAGGCTGCGTTTTCCCCGCAGGCTGGAGAGCCACGCGGAGTTCCCTACAGCCGGCTCGCCCTCATCTCCACGCTGGGCACGCAGAGGCTGCCTGCCTGCTGCACAGGCATCCCAGCACACAGCAAGCACTTCATTCCTCTCCCTGCTGCTGCAGGGTGCAGGCACCTCTGCCTCCAGGCTCCCCAGTGCAGCTGTATTAGATCCGGCCGAGCCCCCCTCGCAGCCCTCGGTGCTGTGCTTGTGTTGGTAGCTAGAAAGGTGGTGAGAACACACTAGTGTTTCGGCTGCCGCTGAGCAGTATTCGCACGGCATCAAGGCTGTGTCTCCAACCTTACCCACCCACACACACCTCTCACCGGTAGGCTGAGAGTGGGCAGGATCCTTGGAAGGGACACAGCCAGGACAGCTGATCCAAAGTGACATTCCATACCATATGATGTCTGCTCAGATATAAAAGCTAAGAGAAAGGAGGAGGAAAGGGCGGGGGGGGGAGGGGAAACCTTGCTACTTGCACTGTTTGTATTCCAGAGCAACTGCTACGGGTACAGAAGCCCTGCTTCCCTGAACATCACCTGCTGATGGGGAAGTAGAGAATAACATCTTTTGGGTTTTTTATTTTTCCGCTTCTGCATGCGCAACTTTTGCCATTGCTTCATTAAACAGCCTTTATCATGACCCACAATTATTTTTCTATCTTATTTGCTCCCCCTCTTCCCTGTTCTGCTGAGGAGGGGCACGATAGAAGAGCGTGGTGAGCACGTGGCATCCAGCCAAGGTCAACCCACCACAGCAGCGCATCACGTGCTAGAGGGCACAGCCTTCCTCACACAAATTTTTCACACTGCTTTGCAGGCAGCTCATCACCAAGAACTGTTGGGAAGGCAGGCAGGCTCAGCAAGGACCTGCCCCTCCCTCGGGAGCTGTTTTACACTGGGCCCTTGGCTGTGACCCAACTTGAGCCACGCTGTGGCTGCAGTGCCTGGCTGCATAACCCTGCTGGGTCTGGAACCTGACTGACACCCTCGCAAGCCAATTTTCTGGCTTGATCTTGGATCTTGCCTTGTCCCTATGGACTTGCCTGGGAAATCTGGCTGACCCTGGTCACCACCACCAGATTTGCCCTGTTCCAGTAATACGAGGCCACAGCCTTTCCCATGAAACCAGTGCCTCTGTCTGCACCCTTCCAGCACACTCGGTTCTTGGCTCATCTTCCCTTAGGCAGCAGCCTTTCCTTTCTTTGTTGTGACACAGAGCACAGTGCAGCGAGGCAGCAGAGCTCGGCTTAAGAGCTGCTTTTTAACCACAAGCTAAAAAGCATGAAGCTGAAAGCAATACAAGCGAAGCCAGAAGCAGCTGTGCAGTTCCAGCCTCTGCCAGCTGTTATTATGGGCTAGGAGAAGCCACAGTGAGGCAATACATCTGAGGATGTCAGAAATGTCGCTTCTAGCAACTTTTCACATCTACAAAGGGAAGGGCAGTTTTGAGGTGGTTGTATGGTTTATCTGTGTTACTGTTCATAATGGCATTGTAATAAGGAAAAAAAAAAAGCCCCGAATTCAGCAGGTCAGTGAGACATGGCTCAGAGACATTGGGCAGAAATCCAGTCTGTTCAAGGAAAAAGACAAAAAAAAGTCAAGACTTGTAACTTAACACAGAACACAGAGGGCAACATTAATGCACGAGGCTTAGAGAACAATCTGTTAGCACAGCACTGCCGGGGACTCTCTGCAGTCGCATTCTCTTGCCCTTTGAGCCCATTTATACACACAGCTGAACACATAATAATGCGGTTCCTCATTAGGTGTTGCTGCAGTTCCATAGCAGGTCTGATTGCCCTGCTCACTTCATCCACAGCAGTAACGACCGCGGTCACACTGGCAAGCTCCTTTCCAAACTGAGAGGCCGTCTCCATTTGGTCTCCCTGCACAGAGGCTGCTGTGCCCATTTCACCATCCTAAACAGTCTGTAGCTCTCCTCTTCCCTCCAAGCTTACAGGAGGCAAGACAAGGCTGACCCAATCTCAACAGCACACCATTCGAGGTGCCAGCGCAAAGTGGATGCATATGCTGGCGCAATGATGCTGCTCTACATCTCTCTGGCTGCTCTGCCCCCGATAACTGCCACCTCTGTGATGACATGCGAGGCTGCCTTTTCCTGAGCATCACTTGCTGCCTCTCACATGCAGGATCAGCCAACGCAGTGCCCACCTGTGCCTGGATCCCAGCAGTTGGCAGGGTTCAGCCTCAGTGCCTGGCTGCCCACTGCTGTTCTGAACGGTTTAGGTTCTCTGTGGCTGTGGTAACTGCCCACAGACTCCATCAGCGTACTTGCTGCTGTTCTTCAGGGTGTTTATGGAAAAGGGGAGTAACCCAGGTGTCACAAACCCTTCTGGCAACCTCCCTCCACTGCCACACAATTGCCTGTGCCTTCCTCCTGTCTCACCCATCTGTTTACTGTTAGTTAATCAGGGGGAGGCTCTTCTGTCTTCCTCCACAACCTATAAGTTTCATAGAATCGTAGAAACATTTGGGTTGGAAAAGACCTTGAAGATCATCAGGTCCAACCATTAACCCAGGACTGCCAAGTCCGTCACTAAACCATGCATCTGTGCAGGGTTTTTTTGAACAACTTCTAGGAACGGTGATTACACCACCTCCCTAGGCAAACAGGCACCGAGGAACTAGACTGGCAGCACCGTTTGGATACCTAAGTCTGCTAGGTTGGTTTGATCCTACACAGAGGTCTTTGCTGACCCCTCCAGTGCACAGACACACGGGGCTCTGCACCACAGCAAGTGACATTTGAGCTGACTCCTGCCCTGTACATCACATTTACCCTCAAGTCTGCCGACTCCTTCCCTTATCCTGCAAGCTTCACCGGTGCCACTGCAACTGTAGCAGAGCAGAGATTCAACAGGCTGGCAGAAAGCATAGGGAGGGATGGACCAGCACTCCCCTGACGGGAAGCTCTTGGAAGAGAGAAGTCCCTACGGAGCTGTGGCTGGTGGAGTGTTTTCACAATCAGGAGGGATGGTGTGGTATTCCTTCTCAACAACAGCAGGGAAGGAGAGACTTGTCCAGTTCTCTCTTTTTTCCCCTTATACAGAGTTCTGCATTAGGTTTTACTGTTCTGCCACTGCGCAGCCCATTTGGCTTTGGAGAAACAAAATCAAAGCTCAAAAGCAGAAACACCCCCAAGCCTTTTAATATTGTCATCAACACATCTCCTGCCGGTTTTTTTCTCCATTAAAAATGTTAAAAAGTACTCCTAGTAGTGTCTCAAGGAGATACAGATGCTCTCTCAGAAAAACAAATACACATCAGTGCGCCAGCTAAAGCCCATGCGCAAGATGCCATCTGAAACAACCCACTAGTCCCGTGGAACCAGGCAGAGTCACAATCTTGTCAACACTCTGCAGGATTTCCAGTAAAATCCCCATCCCATAGACTGGAAGGAGCTTTGCAAGGAGGGCTGCTCACCTCAATGTCAGGTTTTTGTTAGACCTAACGGGACCAAAACTGCTCTCTTAGGGCGTGTGACCTACTCAAACTCTCGACCCTTTCCGCTGACAGAATCTTGCGGCAGAAATCTTTTCACCTGAATTTCTGCTTCCTCTATGAGCTCCACAATTCATACGGCATGCCCTTCTTATTGGGTACTGTGTACTGGGCAACAAGCCTTGCAGCGTTCTCATCCTTGGTGCCGTATGCCACCTGGGACCACCTCCATGGTCCCCCTGAGGCTAGGGGAGGCTGAAGCTGGGGAGAAAGGACAGAAGAAAGTTTGTTATTTGGAAGGGCACATATCATTTCTGCAGCCTGGGAAGGGAGGACTTTTCCTCAGCCACTTCTGCTGAGTCCACCAGACTTGGGGGCACCTCCACCACCGTAAGCGACTTGCTGCTCCATTAGCAGGGCAGTGGGTGCTCTAGGAAAGGAAACCCATGTCCCATTCCTGGCTGTAGTCCTGCTGTGGTTTAATCCTAGCCAGCAAGTAAGCACCACCCAGCTGCTCACTCACTCTCCCACCTCCTGCCAGTGGGAAGAGGAGGAGAATTGGGGGGGAAAAAAGGTGAAATTCTTTTCACAGCACCCTCCAAACTATCAAGCTGCAACAAGGTCTTTTACCATCTCATACCAACATACTCATCATGCTACTCACTCTACTGCCTTCTCCTAGTCTCTCTCATCCAGGGCCCGTTCTCTCTGCTTCTTCCTCAGCTGCTCTCTCTTCATTTGCTCTCAACCACTTAACAGAACCAGCCACACCTGCACCTTACCTACATCGGCCAACCCACCGCCCCTGAAGCCAACCCACAGTTGTATATTATCAATGTTAATTAACCCAGCTTCCCTCCTCTACAAAATTTGAGGTTTGGGATAAGACAATTTAATAATTGAAATACAATAACAATGATGCTGATGATGATGACAAGGAAAAAAAGCCCCAGGTGATGCAGAATACAATTGCTCACCACTCGCTGACCGATGCCCAGCCAACCACTGAGCGGCAATCTGCTGGCCCTGGCCAACACAACACACACACACACAGATCCAGTTTATATACTGAGCATGATGCTCTGTGGTGTGGAATAGCCCTTTTGGCTAGTTCAGGGCAGCTGTCCTGGTCCTGCTCTGTCCTGGCTTCTTGTGCCCCTCCAGCCTTCTCGCTGGCAGGGCCCTAGAAACTGAAAAGTACTTGACTCAATATGAACATTTCTTAGCAACAGCTAAAAACATCACAGTGTTATCAACATTGTTCTCATCGTCTATCCAAAACACCGCACTGCAGCAGCTACTAGGAAGAAAATCAACTCTACCGAAGCTGCTGTGTGGGCATGCAGCAAGCATCACATCGCCTTGCCCCCCTCCTATGCACCATCTCAGCTGCAGGCCATGGCTGCTGCTCCTTGCTGTCCTCACCGGCCATGAACCAGCCCGTCTCCACCAATGCTGAACCCGTGGCATCTCTCAATCTTAAAAGGTGTTTCCCCCTAGTCTGCATACCGCAACATCACAAGGACATCCAGCAGTGTCCCTAACAGATCTTCCACAAAAGGGCATGAAGAATAAATGAAAGGCCTTTTTGGTTTTCTGCCAAACAGCCTTCTTCCAGCCAGAGGTGCCTTTCCTCCTGCGGAACAATCGATGACACCAGAATCAGGCCTTCTGGAGGCCTGAAGCAGACAGCACGGTTACACTGGAACCACTGGAAAGGGTTTGGTACCAGCAGGACTGTATCACCCTTTGTAATACCGTTAAGAAGGTGTGGTCTTGCAGTCTCTAGGCTACAGGCCTTGTTAGCTCTTCAGCTGTGTTGTAAAGGGCTTGACGAAAGCAGCCACATCTCATAGATGGTTGTGCAGCTGGTGCGGGCATGGCAGTAGGGTTTGAAAGGCATCTTGAGCATCTTCCCAGCTCCCTGGAATGCGCTGCAGCAGTTCTGAATGTTCCCAGGAACACTGCATGATCACCAGTCACCCCACCACCGCATGCTGTCCCCTACAATTTTGAGGCGAAAACCAAACCTGTTGGATCGCATATTCTCTGAGTGGTTTTGCTTGGCATGTATTTGGATTCTGGCTTGAAATGCCAACATACTACTGCAACATAAATGACTAACCACGATAACCAGGGCAGAGAGACCTCAGCTTGCTGTTACGAGGAAGGAAGATGCTGAAACAGCTGTACATACTGTACCAGAACATATCCAGGTGCTGCCTATGAAAATGATAAGAAAAACACTAAAAGCATCTCAGAAATGAAACTTTCTGAGGATAAATGCAAAAATACACTGAGGTGCAACAAGTAGCTTTAGGCCCATTGAAAGCAAGGACTCCCATCGTGTGACGGTCAGCCACACATCTGGTTCAACACCAGAAGGGCCTGGTGGTTGTTTTTTTTTCCATCAGTGGAAGAAAAAAATCCGGGACTGGAGGACGCGGGGTGCGTGACATGGGGAGCTGCTTCGCAGAGGGATAGCACACAGGTACCCAACAAATTTACCCTCCGTTTGTGATGGCATGCAGTGCCCTGAGCAAGAAGGAGAAACCACCTGTCCTGGCTTTGGCTGGAATAAAGTTAATTTTCTTCCTAGCAGCCCCTGCAGTGCCGTGTTTTGGATTGAGTAGGATAACAACGCTGATAACACACTGACGTTTAGTTGTTGCTGAGAACTTTTTCTATTGTCAAGGACTTCTCAGTTTCTGGGGCCCTGCCAGCGGGGGGGGGGGGGGACACACAGCCAGGACAGGTGACCCCAGCTGGCCAGAGGGCCAGTCCGCAGAACACCACGCTCTGTATATAAGGGACGTTCGGAGTGACAGCGTTTGTCCCCCCCCAAATCCCTGTTCCCGGCGATGGCTGAACACCCACCACCGCGGACAGGTGCACGGGGTTCCGCCCGCCGCGGGTTCCGCCCGCCGCGGGTTCCGCCCGCCGCGGGTTCCGCCCGCCGCGGGTTCCGCCCGCCGCGGGTTCCGCCCGCCGCGGGTTCCGCCCGCCGCGGGTTCCGCCCGCCGCGGGTTCCGCCCGCCGCGGGTTCCGCCCGCCGCGGGTTCCGCCCGCCGCGGGTTCCGCCCGCCGCGGGTTCCGCCCGCCGCGGGTTCCGCCCGCCGCGGGTTCCGCCCGCCGCGGGTTCCGCCCGCCGCGGGTTCCGCCCGCCGCGGGTTCCGCCCGCCGCGGGTTCCGCCCGCCGCGGGTTCCGCCCGCCGCGGGTTCCGCCCGCCGCGGGTTCCGCCCGCCGCGGGTTCCGCCCGCCGCGGGTTCCGCCCGCCGCGGGTTCCGCCCGCCGCGGGTTCCGCCCGCCGCGGGTTCCTGACGTGCGGAATCGAACTCTACCGCTCAAGGAGTTACAAAGCAGGTATGTTTATTGCGGCGCTGAGTGCAAGGGCGGTCGCTCCTCCTCACTTGCACACCGTTTCAACAAGCAGCCCGATATTTATTATACAAAGTCAGGCATATACAGAAAGGTTTCCGAGCATTCAGAATCCCCCTCTGGCGCCTCTTCAAGATGTATTTTCCAATTCCTTGGGCAGTTCCCTGAAGTTCCTGTTTATCTTTGCATACATTAATTATGCAGACATTAATGCTTGGTCCTTCCTTATTGTCCACTCTGAACACTCAAGCTAATACGTGCCCACGGGGCCGGTTTTAATCTGTATCACCACGATGCCCCGCCGGGGGATCCATCCTCTTTGGGGTGGGGGCCGTTGGAGAAAAGGACGAACTTTTCCCCTGGTTTGTTTTCTTTTAGCAGTTAGCATGCCCTAGTCAGACGGCTCCTTATTGGCATTCTCGTGGAGCTCATCTCCATCGGTACTAACTGTCCCTTCGCCAAGCGCTGAGCTCCTGCCCTTCGCTCTTCCTCTGGGGCTGATGTTTCTGTTACCTGTGCAGCTTCTGCCTGCTGCAGCGCTCTACGTTTGTCACTGTCCCCACCCTCCCCTCCGCGGCACCGGGAGAGGCGAGCCGCGGTGGCCCCGAGGGGACGTGGCCAGCGAGCTCCTCCCCCCCGCCCCGGAAGCGGAAGCGGAAGCGGCGCCGATGGCGGGCGGCGGGAGCGATGAGGAAGCGGCGCCGATGGCGGGCGGCGGGAGCTGGCTTGAGGCGGAGGCGGCCTGCGAGGCCCTCCGCTTGCTGCGTATCGAGCCGTCGGCCGTCGGGCCCGACGCGGGGCGGGTGGGCGGCGCGGCGCGGTGCTCGGTAAGTGCCCCCGGGACGGGACGCGGCGCGGGCTCGGCGGCGGTAGGCCCGCAGGCCTGAGGCCCCGCTGACGCCCTCAGAGGAACGTGCTGCGGAAGCGGAGGCGCTGGGAGCGGGTGCTGGCGGCCAAGAGGATGAAGCGGCGGCAGGAGCGGGAGAGGAGCCGGGCCCGGCGGGCCCAGGGGGCAGGTGAGCGGCAGGGCGGCACGGAGCGGCCCCGCCGAGGGGCCCCGGGCCGTGGGCCGACGTGGGGCCTGGGCTGCCTTCGGTGCTCTGCCTCCCAGGGGCTGCCCTCCGGGACGGTGGGAAGGTGCCGGCCACCCTCGCAAAGGAACGGCTTCTGCAGGCCCGGGTGGCGGGGCCCCGGCTTTGCGTGGACCTCGGCGTGGCCGATCGCATGACGGAGAAGGTACGAGGGTCCTGCTGTTACCGAAATCTCGGAACAAAGAATTTACCGACACCGATGTGATGTAGATAAGCAGACACTTCTTTATTGACGGTCGGGTGCGTGAGCGAGTCCTCTCACGATCAACGCACACCAAGCTTCAGAATCAGACACCATATAGAGAATGTATTCATTAAGTATTCATGCATAATCATGGTATTTCCTGAAAATCATTAACATACCCTCCTCCCGTCTCTGGTTCTGCGCAGTAAAGGTTAGAAAGGTCCAGAAATGGGTCTGGGGTACGATTTGGGTAGGTGGTATATGAGTCGGTGGTCGCGATCTCCCCCTGCCAGAATTGCCTTTTACTAAAGTTCACAGTTTCTTGGCAGGTAACTACAAGCTGTTCCAGTCGACTCCCCCCACTTCCCATTAATTCTGTATTCTGACATTTCAATACACTTTCTACATACAGAAGACTAGTCAAATGCAAAGAAATCCTCTCCCCAGTCTACCTGTAAATACTGTATCCAATTATCTTCAATCGTCTTGAATCTTAAGTCTGTTATCTACGTTCTAATCATTCCTACTAGGTGATTCTGACCTATGCTTTTGGCCTTGCTGCAGGGCTGTACAGAGGATTTCATAGCAGCTTTTGCTGTGCAAGCACGAGTTCCATTAAAATATATTTCTTATTCCAAATGATTTTATAAAATCAAATAAAGTCAATTAATTCTAACTTATTAGCAGATCTGGAACACTGCCTGCAGTGCCCTCCTGCCCCAGTGCTGCCTGCTGGCCTGGCAGGTCCTCAGGAGATGCCGGGGACGTGCTCCATCGCAACCTTGACACGGCCTGGCAGCTGTGCTTCTCCTCTGTCCGTCCCTCTATGGAAGGTGTCTAAGGGGGTGGAGGAGGTGGCTGGGGCCGCTTGCTGGCTTGTTCAAGCTGTGCTAAGAATCCCTCCAGCTCGCCTGCAGCCGGGGTGTGTTAGAGAACATGCAACAGCTTTTCTGGGTGCAGCCCCTGCGGGGGATGCTGGCCTGTCCTGCCTCTGCCTGTCCCTCGACCCCCGGGCCTGCCCACGTGCTGCCTGGTCTCCAGCACGGGCTGGCTGCACACCCAGCTCTCGGGGGGCTTCCCCAAGCTGTGCTCCCCACAAACAGCCTTTTCAGATCTTAGTAACCAGCCGGTGACACAAGCGTTGCAGACATCTGCAGACCCTGAATGCAACTTTTGTTGGTTGTGTTACCCCTTTGCTCCTAGACTTGTGAGTCATTGTGCTTGTTATTTGTTGGAAGGAAACAAGCCGCCTCGCATCCCAGATCAGGAGACTCTACGGGGCAAACAGGCGGGCCAAGAAGCCGTTTTGGCTCTGTCTGACAGAGTTCGTGGTGGGTTCGTTGATCTACAAGGAGTGTCTTCGCATGAACGACGGCTTCTCCAGTTACTTGGTAAGGGTCTCTGGCCACAGTGGTTTCCAGGTTTGTAGCACCCCATAGCCACGGTGGTTGCCCTCAGTTTTGGTCCGAGACAGGCTGCGGTGGGCTGGAACGAGAGCTGGGGGTGGCGTGGGAATGCAGCTCGGTGACAGGGGTTAAGGTCAGGTCTTCTTGCCCTTAGACAATGTCACAGCAGCGACATTGAGCCATGTGTTCTACAGCACTTGTGGGCCTGCACCTGGTAACGGTGAGGGGAGAAAAACACCTGAAGTGGAGATTCCTGAATCTCTTTAAGAATTCAGATCTCATTTAAAGTTAGGTAATTACTGCTGCTCTCCCTTCCTCAAACCACATTTAGGGATTTTGATGAGAAGAGAATTTAATGGATTTTGAGGGATATATTGTTCAGTGCTCATACAGAAACATTTTCCAATTTAAAAAAAAAATAAAAAACCAAACCCAAACTCTTATCTGTAGGAGTTCAAACACCTAAGTCGGTAGTGTCAAGTTCTGGTACGTTTGTGTCTGAGAATAGGTTTTGCTCTGAGAGATGGACTTGGGGCAAATGGCCTGCTTTTCTCCCTGTCTTGCATTTTTCAGATGGATACAACTCAAGAAAGTTACCTGGACCTATTTCCTTTAGATGCGATTGTTTATCTCACTCCTGACTCCGACAATGGTAAATATTTTACATGCTTTAGGCACAGAGGAACTGGGGAAAGATGTTGATTTTTAAGCTTTTCTTCTTAAGACTGTTTCATACTTCAGGTGATTCGATTCCAAGCATTTGCTGTCTCAAATTGCAAGACGTACCCTGTACTTGTATCTGATGCTAAACCTATTCCTGTTTCCATCTGCTGTGACAGGGGATGAGGTTTTGACTCAGGGTTGTGTGTGATCTGCAGCAGACTGAACTTAAAACCTGTGTGTAGACCCACTGCCGTTTGTAATGCTACGAAGGGGCGAAGTGGAGATGCTGGGGCAGTTTTGGATACAGTCTAAATGACATCTTTCTCTGAAATAATGCAGCAGCTACAACGTTCCCGTGATTGCTTCATTTGCTGCTCTGTGTGTGTTCTCCTCTTCCTCCATTTCTGACTGCCCATATATTTCTGGGGATGTAGATCCCTTTCTTGTTTGATGCAAATGCCTTACTCTGATAAAGAATCTGTTAAGGGTTGGGAAATGTTTTAGGAGGTGAGTGGGAGGCGTCTGCAGGCTGCTTGGGATCAGACGGACACATCAGCCACATCTCAGAACTGACAATGGTTAAGGGGAACAACGTGTGATATCTCTGGTGCTTTGTGCTTTCAGCCTGAGTCTGATCTCCCCCTTCAGTCAGCCTGCCTGCAGTTCAGGCGGACCCTTCCGTCTCTGAAGCTTCACACTCCTGCACAGCCTGAGGCTACAGGGTGAAGGGCAGCTCTGTCCACAGCATTCTCATGGAAGTGGAGTCTTGCTCAGAGAAGGGTGTAATGCAGAATTTTACTGTTGTGTGGTGGTGAGCAAGTAATCTTTTTTTCTAGTCCTTGAAGATATTGATCCAAATAAAGTGTATGTCCTTGGAGGCCTGGTGGATGAAAGTATTCACAAGGTGAGTAGTATTCACTTGTCAGAACCTGAGGCTGTTGGCTTCCCCATTCTCTCATGAGAGCAGAGACGTCCCCGTTAGTAGCACCTGGTGCTGCTGCTGCATCAATTCGACATATCACTATTGTGCCAACACCCATCTTTCCTCAAGGTTCTGTGGGGATCCAGCACCAGGCTGAGAGACTGCAGCAGTCACAGTGAAACAAGCCCCGGGACGGTTTTCACCTTCGTAGCTGCTTGTACCCAAAATGATGTGCGTGCTCTGTGCTCTGCATGTGCAAGTTTGTGCGCACAGGGCACCTTGTTCTTATTTCTCTTGCAGAAGCTGACCCTGCAGAGGGCACAAGAGCAGTCCTTGCAAACAGCCCGCCTCCCCATTCGTGAGTACATGGTGAAAGCAGTTAACACCAAAAACTACCACTCGGAGACGCTGGCCATTAATCAAGGTGCGAGGCTGCGCTGTGTCCTGTCGGTTGCCTGGGCTGGAGGAGGGGGGGAGGCTGTCGAGCACTAAGCAGTGGTTTGCAAAACGGGGGCCCAGTGCTCAGTAATGGGGGGAGAAGCCATTGCCGTCTCCATCAGCACAAGCAGAGGGGGCAGAGGGCACTGCAGAGCACCAGGCATAGCTGCTGGAGGCCACTGCGTGTTCTAGGGGAGCCCTGATGTGGAGACACGGGTATGATGTGCTTCCGGGTGTATGGTCAGTGGCACAGACAGGACAGCACGGGTCCGTCAGCGTGGTGACTGCGGGCACCTTGCTTTAGTTGACGCAGCCTCTGCTGTTCCTAACCAGAGCTCCCCAAAGCCATCTTCAAATTAGCCTCACTCACTCACTCACTCACTCACTCACTCACTCACTCACTCACTCACTCACCAGATTTGACATGGGAGGGAATGCAGACTCCATGCTAACCTTCTCTGGCATCAGCTATTACCACGTCCTGATGTTTTGCAATCGGGGTGGTGGTGGTGGTGTATTGTAGAGCCTGCTACTGATACACCGGTTTCACAGCGTGGTACATCTCTGTTCCCAACAGTCTTTGATGTCTTAGCAACTTACTACGAGACGCGATGCTGGCCAGCAGCTTTGAAAGCGGGAGTTTCTTCTGGAAAAGGTTATGTGCTACCAGATGCGGGGAAATAAGTGGAAATACCTCAGCGTGACAATGCACAAGAAAACTCTTTTTATTTTTTGATGGTAAGGAGCTGTGCATACAAGAAAGGCAAACTCCAGATTTCAAGCAGAGTAACCAGCATGAATGTGCATAGAGAAAACAGCTCTGCTTAAATCTTGTTTGAGGACCTTGTCGAGAGTGTCATGTTCTACCTCAGCAGTACAATGCTGGGAATTACTTTTCCCCTTGAACAGAAAAAAACCCCCACAACTGATTGAGCCCTGGGATCAAGTGAAAACTTGACAGGAATTCAGTTTTGCTTCATTGCAGATGCTGCTTAGAGTGTTTCTGACTCCTGCATCTACATTTGTTCTGGAACAGGGATGAGAGCTTTAGGCTATTTCACCTCGATTAAACAGTAAGTAAGGTGAAGTTAGAATTGCAAAGCTCGGTGGTGAGGAAGATTCCTTCCCACGGAAAAAGCTGGGGAACACCACATGGGAAGTGGCTCCCCAGTGGAGAAACTATTCTTAGGTGCACCATGTCCTAACTACTTTAAACCAATTGAAGACTTGGCGAGTTGTTGAAGCCTACAGCTAATTCTGTGCATCTACGCTAAAATAAAATGTTTACTCTTAAACTCCGATTGCATCTTTACAGTTACTGGTGGTTGTTGCTCCCCACACAAGCTGAATTTGTGTTTGCTGGTGCCCGTTGCTTTGCTGTGCCCTCCGGGTTCACCCAGCATCCCACGTGCTCTTCCAGTTCTTACTCTTCATGTCTCCCTGTTCCATCAGCTGTTGTGTGTAGTTAGAGGTCTGCACTTGGGCTCCTGTGTAAGAGACTTTAACCTGCTACTTGAGCCCCTGAGTTTGCTAGGTAGCAGCATATGCTAACCCAGTGGCTGGAGGTACTGTGGCCACCCTGTCCCTGTCTGGTCAGCAGAGCAGACTGCCCTTGGCTTGCTAGCTTGGCTGTCTGCAGGCACAGTGCGAGAGCAGCGGTTCTGGGGGGTTTGGTGCAGGGATAACAAAGGTTGCTGGGTGTTTGCTTGCCTGGCTCTTGGGAATCTGCCTGGATAGAGAGGTCTCCGAGGGGCTGTGACACTCCTTTCTGCCCCAGCTGCTCTCCTCTTCCACACCTGGGTTCAACTGCAAGGACTTGCCTTAAAGCCCTCCAGAAGCATTCCATGGAACGAGCCAAAAAAAAGTGGAGGTGGCCTCCCTCTGATGTTACAGAACCACAGGACAATACTGTCCCCATGCTGCCCTGGTGCTTGGGGACAGAAGTGTGTGCAGCATCCCTCGGAGGAGGAAGTCCCAAAGTTAGATGCCAGCAATCGGGGACCTGCCTCTGCTGTCTTCATCCTGGGGGGTGGGGGGGTGAAATCGCGCCTCCAGCACCGGAGTGCTGACTAGGATGCGCAACAGGATGGTACCTAAGGGCAGATGGCTCATGCTTGCCAGGGCTGTGCCGTGCGCGATGGGAGAAGAGCTACTGAAAAAGCTGGCAAAAGAGGCTTGCCCTCTCCTAGGGAGGCCGGCGTAACGGGTCATCCTCACGGCTGTGAAGGTCATTTCAGTCTGAAGGCCTTACCTGTGCCTTCTGGAAGACACGGATCCAAAGTAGCGTGGAGGGTTAATGAGGGACTTTCTCCAGCGCTAGCAAAACGGGAATAGAAAAGCTGGCTGACACAGAAACCGTATCGGAAGAGTAGGATATAGTGTTGCCTCCCTCACCCCGGACAACTCTCTCTTCTGCTCTTGTAAGGCGACACAGCTAAATACTAGTATATAGTTTTGTTGCCAGAGAGGTTTCTCTTACAAGCCCAGGCACATCCTCAGCCACAGGAGGTGGCCAGAGCAGCCTGCGTTCCTTCGCACTGCTATTTGACATCGCTCTACTTCCGGGTCTGCCTTGGAGAGTAAGGAATGGGAGGAAGGGCAGGCCAAAAAGCCCCACCTTTCTCCACAGGTGACAGAAGGTGGCTAGGACAACCCTTTGAGACTGGCCACCTGCCAGGCCTTTGGGAAGTGAGGGACAAGCCCCAGGCAAGATACATAAAGCGTTGAGAGCGCTCTGTGAGTTTGCCTCTTACATACAGATTGTGTACGCAGAATTCCACGAAGCTAGGCTGGAGGGCAGGATGCCCTGCCCTGTGCCCACCCCCCGGCCAGGGCAGCTCTTGGCGCAGCGAAGCCAACATGCATGGACAAGTCCCGTGACCGTTATTGATGCTACACATCCTGATGGGGAGAGCCTGTTAGGGTAGAGAAGGGAACGCGGCTGGGCTCTTCCCCACCCGATGCGTGTGTGTGCGCGCCACCGAACCGCCCCGTCACGACAAGGGGGGTACCCTGAACTGCTGCAGGAGACAAAACATGGCAGCTGTAAAGGCTGTATGTTGGTGGGCGAGGAGCTTGGCACCCAGATCTGGGCAGCCTTGCCTGTGAAGCTGCTGGTGAACGGCCTGCACAAGCTGGTGGTAGGTGCCCACCACATCCACAAGCGCGGCCCCGAGCTCCTGCTGCCTCTGCCTGCACAGCTGGCAGTGCGTCACCTGGAAGCAGGCCACTGCTAGCTGGACCAGGTGGTCAAACGTCACCCTGAGTGCCCCCTGCAGCTCTTGGAGGGACTGCTCTGTTTTCAGGAACTCCTGGCAACTGGACAGCAGCTCCTGAGAGGCTAATCCAAGGGCACCCTTACTTTCAGCACCCTGCTCTGCACATTGATCTTGCAGGTGGGTTGCTTCATTCCCAGAGAGCTTCCCAACGACCTCCTGAAGCTCTGTGGTGTAGGCTAGGAAGCAGGAGAAATCTGCAGGGCTCATTCTTGCTTGGTCCTTCAGCTGGCTGAGGGCTTGGACATGAGGGTCCTCCCATGCTGCATCCCTCCCAATGGAGACCGGGTAACGGCTCAGAGAGGTCCCAGGAAGACCGCAGCCGCTGGATGGTGGTGTGGTGAGAGGCCCCACAAACGTGCTGCACGTGGGGATGGTGGTTTCATGTTCCCCCTTGTCATCAGCTCTATGGAAGCAGCTGATATAGGACAGCCGACAGCTGCACTTGTCCACCCCAAGCTGTGGTGGAGAGGTCATCTTCACTGTGGAAAAAGCCAAGGACCTGGTCATGATGGGGTCAGAAGGGGTCTGCTCATCCTTCTTGTAGTTAAAGCAGAGAAAGCAGAGTTTTGAAGCCCCATGATCTCCTGCTCTTTTCCCCAGTGAGCCCAAGGGAATTGGGCCTGAGGAGACGGAAAGCCTTAGAGATGGAGTCAGAGGAGAGTCCTTCCCCACCTCACCAGCCTGTTCTTTAGGAAGAGGGGTCTGAACAGGCTGCAGCTGCTTGTGAGCCCCATTTCCCATGTCTTTTCTGGGCTCTGCTTCATCCTGGCTGCTTACCAACTCTTTCTCAAAGGGTGATTCAGCTGGAGCTGTTTGCATCTCCTTTCTGACAGCATCAGCCCCCAGGCACCCACAGGTCTTCTGAGAGGCCAAAAGCTCTCGTGGGCTATCTACCCTTTCCTGAGATGGGCTGGGTGATGTGAGGTCCTGGTCCTGGGCAACCTCAAGGGGAGATGCCACACTGGGACCATGAGCTGATGGCAGCAGCATGTGTCCGTTAGCAGGGCAGGTTACCTCTTGGCCCAGGAATGGGGGTACATCACCAGTTGTATGCTGGGCTGCCACCACCTCACCCGCCTCCTCCAGTGCCACTTGGGCCAGCCAACTGCCGGTGGCCACACAGCTCTCCTCACTCAGCCACCCAGTACATGCCTTCATGGAGGAACTTCCCTCAGCAGCTCTGCTTTGTCCCCCAGGAAGGGGCACAGCTTCCTCCAGGGACAGGGAAGGTGGATGTACAGCATGTGCAGGTTGGAGACCACCGTCCACATGCGTGGTGACACCTGCACTCTCCTCCCTGTGCAGGTCACCTGGCAGGCGAACAGCTGAAATGGAAGAAAGCACAGAGTCAGTCAGTGATTTTGTTTCCAGGGTGTCAGGCTCCATTTCCATCAGGTCAGAAGATGTATTTGAGCTAGCAGCATCTCTCTGGGCCTGGGTGGCTGCAGGAAGCCCCAGTGCTGCATCCTTCTTGATGTCCTCTGACGAGCATGGAGCAGGGCGCTGAGCAAGGCGTGGTGGGGAGGGTGGCCAGGAGCAGCAGCTCTGCAGAGAGCCTGGCAAAGCCAAGGGGAAAGTGACCTGCGAGGTGTAATCAGTTTTCAAGAAAGACCTCCTCTTCCTCAGGCTTTTGGTGTATGTCAGCTCCTTCTCCTTCCTGTGCTTCTCCCTTGCTGTCTGCCTTGTCATCAGGTCCTCCTCCAAGCTGTAACATCTTGGTTTCTTCAGGGTGCAGAAGGAGTTGTCTGTACCCTCTTGGGATGGGGACATCATATTGTAGCCTGCTGGCAAGAAAAAAAAAACCCATGCAAGTCAGGAAACAGCCACAGGCAGCGGAATATCCAGGAGTCTATGCAGTGGGCCAAAACGCTCTTTAACACAGGTCCTGCAATTGCAGGCATCAGTGTTTGGCAGCAAAGCCTGGCTCCCAAGTGCCAAAGAAAACTGTCCCTGTGTTATGATCAAGCACCCATTTGGAATCAGTTATGTCAAGCAAAACAGAGTCTGGGCCCATGGCTACAACTTAAAGTCCAAGAGCAGCGAAGAAGGGCACTGCGTAGTCTCTCCCCTTGTTTACTGGAGCTGCTTGATCTGACTGCAGGTACAGCTGTAATTCTCAAGTTAAATTTGGTGATAATTTTGGATAAACTCCAGCTACAGGGAGTACTGCCTACAGCTGTACCTCTATTAACACTGACAAGAAACACCAGAAATTCCAGGTTGCGAATTTCTGCTGAAATTCTGCTCGTCACAGGTTGTGTGTGTCCTGGCAAGTGAACCTCCTCAAGTGAACACAGTAATAGTCTTTAGCCCCTAATAAAATGGGTCAAAATCTGATCTTCAAAGTTCTAGAGAACATCCACCTGGGCAGGTGGTTTTTTTTTTTTAAAAAAAAGGTGCATTAAAAGTAGTAGCTTTATTCCACATTTCCAGACATAACAATTTAGTGCCTGAACATGGTATTGTTACTGTGCATCAATGCAAGGCAAAATTGTACCTACTACTAGGGAGCTGCTCAGCCACAAGGCTCCCTGACCCAGTTATGAAATATGCCCCTGACCCGAAAATTATTTTTGATCTTGGGTGTGCATGGAACAATAATATTTTACACTTTTTAGCTCTCCTCAGCTTGAAGGAAGATTGCAGAGTAAAGGTACTGTCTGACAATGGGAATATTTGCCACAAACCACCCTGTCGGTGCAGGGACACACATCTTTTCTGTGTTCTGTTTTTGGGACTCATCACTCTTTTCATCAGCCAAGATCCAGCTCACGTAGAAGGATGCACAGAACTTACTTACTCATGGAGTGTGTTGGCTTTAGGATCAAGCAGAGCCATACATCGGTATTCTGGAACTCCTGCAGAAACGTGAGAACTTTCCAGAACGCCAGACTCATTTCAAAACTGACCTTTTTCTAGGATCCAATGCTTAGATGTGATGACAAATCTCCCTGCAAAGCTGCGGCTCTGCCCCCTGTGTGCACACCCACTGTATTTCTGCTGAAGAGTGGCTCATGAAGAATGGGCGTTGAAAGGCCCTTCAAAAATCTTGGGAAAACTATGAAGAGCTGAAAGATTATCCCTCCAGGAAAACTTCACAGGGTAAACAGGCAACACCCCAGCCCAGGGGGTGGAAGGTGACCTGCATCACATGGGTGAGGGTTTACCTGCCAGGGCATCCAGAGGGCTGAGCCTGTCTGCAGCATCATAGAACTCCTCCTCAGAGCTGGTGTCACCAAAGCCCGGGGGTGGCTCCAAAATGAGGTCGCTTGCCTCTGCCATCCCTTCTGCTCCACACAGTGCCTCTTCCTGGGCCAACCCATCTTCCCAAGGGCTTCTTTGAAGGCTGCCCCCGATGTTGTTCCTCTCCATGCTGCCTGCAGGGGATACGCTGTAGCACAGGTTGTAATAGCCCACGGCGTTTTTCTCAGACAGCTTGGTCTCCAGCACAGACGCACCAGTGCCGTCCCCTCTCTGCTCAGAGGGTCCGTCTTCACACCCAGGCTCCTCTGCATGTGGCACCTGCAAGAAACAGAAGTAGTCTCTGGTTTCGGCCCTGCTGGAGCCTCCTGCAGCATGAATGGGGAAGCTCTTGTATGAGCTGCTCATCTCCTGCACTGTTGGTGTGTAGAAGTGGAAGAACTCCGGCCTGGAGGAAGAGCAAGCTTCCAACTCATCTTCCTCCAGTGCATCCATAGAGTCACTGGAGCCACTTGTCTTAAACCCTCGGCTCTCGGTGTTGGCTGAATCTGAAGTCTCGGATGCGCTGTCTGTTGCATTGTCACCCCCACCACACTGGTCACCTCCTCCAGCTTGGGGCTTTGTGCTGTCCTTCTCCAGACTGTGGAGCTCTCCCAGCTCCTCCTCCTTCCACTGGGTGCTGCTGTATGCTAAAGGAGCATCCACGCAATGCTCTGAGGAGGAATCCAGCTCCCAGGAGTCTTCAGAATCACTGCAAGTTCGAGATTCGTAGCCTGGGATTTAAACACATCTGTCAGCCCGTTCTTTGCAGCAGAAAGGAGGAACAGCCAGACAAAGGCTAGGAACTTGTCTGCACAGCAGGGATGCAAAGCCCACAGAGCTCTGCCCTCACTTGCTCCTCAGCAAACAAGGTGAAGAAGGTGCAATCTGAACTGCAGGGCCACAACCTGTCCGCAGAGGCTTGGTTCCTCCTGCCTGCTTTGCCTGTTTTTACTGCAGAGCAGTACCGGAGGGAGCTGCAGAAGAGCAGCCAGCTAAACCCTTACCTAAAGCCTCAGTCTGCAACACCTACGAGGCTGCAGTTACGCTGACAAGGGACAGGACAGCAAGGCAAACAGATCCTCTCTCTCCTGGCTGAGGGATGCCAGCAGCAGGGAAATTGCTCAGGAGGCTGGTGAAAAGAGCACAAGCGCTCAGTGCCGCGTTTGCCATTTCGATGACAGGCACTCAGCCTTCACTTCCCGGGAAAAGCTGCCAGTTACTGGTGCTCTTCCCCTGCCCAACGTGTCTGGGGGTGATGGAAACCTGGCACTGCACACCCCTAGGCTACTGGTCTAGTATGATGCTATTCCCAGGAGGAAATAACACCTTTAATGCTGGAGGATCCACCCACTTTCTCCCCACCCTTTGGCCAAAAAATGACTGGGGTTTTTTTAAACCTTCTTCAGCCGAGACACGATGCAGTTGCTGGTTTTTCTCTCCCCAGGTAAATATGGAGATATTTGCATCCACGAACAGTCTGTAATAGCCAATGATGAGGCAGACAAGATCTTTTGCACTGTTTGATTCCAGCAGCAGAGTCAGCAGCTTTTTTGGTGAGGGGGTGGTGGTGGTGGAGGAAACAGTAAAAAATGTTAGCATAGACAAATACCGCTTGTATGACAATCTGCAACTACGTGCTGCACACTGAAAATCCATTCCCTCTCCCATACTGCCATCATTGCAGAGCACTCTGTTTCTGCATGAGGCACAGAGAAAGATGAGCAATTGGTTTTTTCTCGTTTTGTTTCTTTCATATGTCTCACTGATGGAGTACTGCAGGAAGAATCACTTTCCTTCAGTCATTTTGTATTCTTCCTATGAGCTTTCCCTTCTGAGTCTGTTCTAAGCCTTTTGTACTGATGACACCATCACCTAAATGTCAGATTTTGAAAAGAATAGACGGTGTGAATAACTCCTCTACTTCCTCTCTGGCCCCGACACAACCACATGCTGGCCATCATGAAAGGACCGCATACCTTCAGATCCTGCAGGTAGATTTTCACCATGCTCACTTTTTCAGACTCCTCTGTAAGCTCCACCCTGCTGATGTTTGCAAACTCCGCCAGACTTGTTATGATGTTGAGCTTATTATTGATAATCTGGCTCACCCCATACTTGGCACCCACCAGCAAGGCAACATATGATTCTCTGTCCTGTAGCTGTAGGGGGAAAGGTTAAATGTGTAGCAAAAATCTCAGCAGGAACCCATTCACCTGTGCCAGGCAGGGACTCCTCAGCCATCTGATCTTGCGTGGTACCTGAACACTGGACTCTCTTTACAACTGGGCTGTAACCATCAGCAAAGGAGCCCCTCGTTACTTACAGGCAGTCAGGTCACCTGCTCCTGGCCGTTCTCTTCTCTGCCTTGGGGACCGCCAGCTCCCCTGTGCCCCCCAAGGCAGGTAGCCCCAGAGATGCATCAGCCATCTAGCAGATCCAAAGAGGTGGGCAGCAGCAGGTTGCTATCGGAAGTGTCACCTGCCAGGCTGTGCCAGACAGACCTAGCGAGACCTACTGGAGCTGGCCAGAAACTTCACGAAGGCATTTTTGACTTCGGAAGAAATGTCAACACTTTCTGTTAGCATCAGACACTTAAAAAAATTATGTAATGCCCGTATAATTTGGAAGAAATCATTCTCTTTGCGCACAAGTGCAGACCTAGGAATTACTGCAACCCATCAGTAAGGTCCTCTACTGGTACAGAGCTACCTGTGCTGCTCAGCTCTCTGTACTAAACAGCTGTGGTTCACAGTTCAGTACAGATCCAAGTGGGGACAGGTGAAAAAAACCCAACCAAACCAAAACAAGAAACTTCTTGTGATAAGGGAAATGTTCTTTTTTACAGTAAGGTTTAAGCGTGACAAATATATTTCCAAGAGTTCATGAACCACCCCCAAGATCTCTTCAGTAATTTACAACATACCAAATATAGACAGCTCACCTGAAGAGCAAGAGTGAAAACTTTCCATTAGAAAAAATATGCATAATTTTGTGTAGGCTGGTATGCTGTTCACTTCAATGGAACTATGCTGAGTTACCCTAGCAGAGGCTGTCACCAGTATTTATTATGACATCCCAGGACAAGGAAAAGCGATGTGACTGGGGCTGGCTGAAACAGCACCGCCAAGGCTAATGTTACATTTTCTATGAGCATCAAAGCAAAGATAGGGAAGGAGACTCAGTAAGAGGTTGCTAGTCTCACATCAACAATCAATTCAGAAAAATATTTCAATATTTCTGCTTTACCTAGGGTTTGCTTTGGTTAAGACACGATCTTACCCACTGGTGAAGAAAAAGGGTTAGAACTGCTTCTTGTGCCCTAACTTTGCAGTTATTGTCCAAGTACACTGTCATAACAGGTGCAGAAAGCAAGGCAATAGGACAGTACGCCAAAACCCGATTACATAAATAAACAGCACTCGTACCATCAGGGTGGCATTAAAGATCTTCCCATTGTACATCTTTAGGTCTCCCAGTATTTGCAGGTAGCTCAGGCGCACTTGAACTGCTGCGAGCATATGCTTCATTTTGCAAGAGAAGAAATACTGTTTAGGAACATGACAGATTGATGTTTGCGAGCTAGCCTGTAGGCTATAAGATGTTCTTTTGATACAGGACTTAGTATTTGACCAACGCATCTAGCTTGGTCTGGATAGGCCACAGATGTACAGGACCATCCCACATTACCACGGCTGCCGTTTGGCAACCCCGCAAGCAAACTGCAGCAGAACACACTGCACAGGGATATTAGCGTTACGTGTGCAGCAGAGGAAGTTACAAGAGGAAAAGATACGAGAAAAGCCCCAAGTGATGCCACAGAGAAGCAACCCACAGAGGAAAGACATTGCCTTTTTGGCCTGGAGAGATGCAGCCGCCATCCTGGGGGGCAGCACCTTGAACCCAGGGGACACACACTACCTTCTGCCGAGGGTCCAGTAGCACCTGGTTACGCTTCATGTGGTAGCTGATGGCTTTCTTGATGTCCTTCCCACTCATGTTTCGAAGCAAAGTTGGTGAGATGAAGTTTTCGATTCCCCAGTCCCTCCTGCCGGAAAGACAGGAAAGGAAGCAAAGGGGACCCCCAGCTGTGCTGTTCCCCAGCCACACAGTAAAATGTGCAGCAGGGCAGCTGGCCAGAGGTAGGGAAAGGCAAAGACACCATGCTAGACCAGGATGCACCCAGCCTCAGGGTGCTGTAACACGTCTGCATGGCTCATGCAACCTGCCTGCCTCACGCACATTCACTCCTGTGTGCATCTGCTTCTGGGTTCGGAGGTGGGGTTGGAGCAGCGTGCACTTTCAGGTAGAATGCCTCTTTTTACGTGGTTATACAGGAGACAACCTACAAGCTTCGTCAGCATAATGGTCTTCACCTGTCCTTGCCACACAGCGGATGAAGATTCTGCCTTTACAGTCACTTTCCTTCGGTCACAAGACATTGTGACATTACATTTTGACATCTCCAGTTCCCTAGACCCAACGCTGTGGGCCATCTGTTCTGCTGAACAGTTTGTTCAAGCCCCCGCATTAAATATTCAGGAACCAAGAATGCTGCATTTGTCTACAGTCGCTTCTCACTCTCCAGTAACTCTAAGTGGTTAGAGATGTCTGGCTGTATGCAAGGTATCAGTGGTGCTTGCATGGGCTGGCAGAAGCTCAACGGTGCAGTTACCACACTGTTATTTAATTACTGGCTCATCACAAGTTCTTAAAGCAGGGTTGCTCTTTAGGGCAAGCGTGGTCTAAGACCACTGCCGTGCAGCACAGCACACCTGCTGCTTGTGAAAGCATTTATTTTTTTTTTCCCCAGATCCCACTACTTCACAGGACCTATCACCTATGTTGAAATTAGATACTTCTGATGTAGCTCTGGTGGATGAAGAGATGTAAAGTACTGGCTGTGCAAAGCTGATGATTATCCTCTCTCTCAACTACTGCATGCAAATCTTAGTATACTGGCAGGAGCAGCCCAGCTAACCACAACTATGTGAGAGGCTGGCAATTTCACGTCCCCGCTCTAACTACAGTACAGAACCTCCCTCAGTTTAGGGATGTGCCCAGACGCTATAAGGTCCAGATTGTTCAAGCAGCTCAGCCGGTTAAAGACAGGGAGGCTTGTGAAGCCACCTTGCCCTAAAATGACTGGCACAACCAAGAGACTGCAGTCTCTCTGGGTCAAAGACAGTTTTCTATCCAGAATGGGCAAACATAGAGCTGATGCCACTTTTAGTTGGCTCCTTCTTTTGCCAGGCTTAGTCACAACATGATACAGAAGTCTGGGAACTTACTCAATGTATTTCAAGGATACTTTCTGTGGCTGAGCACAAGCATAGATCCTCTCCTGTATGTGTAGAGCAGCTAGACGTAATGCCACACTGCATTTCATTTCCACAGCAAATCTTTCATGAAGTACGTCGCTGCAGCTCTGGAACAAAGAGAGCAGAGTTAGCATGATGACAGGAGCTCAAGAAGTCAGGATATGGCTACCATGAACCAAATAAACGAAGCCACCTGGCTCATTTCAATCTCTTTCTGTTAAAAAGCCAACTAATAGTTGATTTAAGAATTTAAGGCAAACTGAATCCGAATGCTCTGTTTTTAAGAGCTTTGCATTTCACAATCCTATAACTGAACTGGCCTGAAGTATGCTTTGGTTTCAAGCAGAAATGAGAATTGGGTGAGAAGAGATCCTGAAGCATGGAATGCCTCGATTTCACCTGCAGGTAGAGATACTCAAAGGCAATTGGGTCTTCCTGCAGGAGGTCTAAGGGATCCTTTGGGACAAAGCAGACTCTGAAGAGGCACCGGTAGTCATGACATTCTCGTTTTTGGACCACCTGCAACAGACAAACAGCATTACGCCACAACTACTGCTGTAGTCCCTCCCTTCACAAATGCACAGTAAGCCTCTGGCTTGTATGAACTCATAGAAATCATGTAAAGCTACTGGCAACTGGGCTGGCTGCAGATTAGCTGTTGTCCTTCGCAATCAGAAGGAGACTGCTAGGGTTTGTAATTTTATCTTTGGTTCTTCTGGTTTTTTACTTCTCCCTGTGGTAGCTTGGAAGTCCTTTGACAGCAAAACTTCATTAAATACCCATTGATCTCGTATACCTGCAGTAGATAAGCTAGGACAGAGGCATGAAGGCCATATAATGACAGAGGAAAGGGCAAGCTTCTCTGCTTTTAACGTCAGTCATAAGATACAGCAGTGCTAAACAGACACTTGGTTCATCATCATAATGTCAATACATTAACCCCTGCATTATAAATTAGCATATTTTATTCTGGGCAAATCCTATACAGGCTCACCAACTCAAACAAAGCAGAAATTCTCAGGCACGCGTGCTCAGCGGTTGGACAGCATCAGCTACTGAACCTTCTCTGCATCACAGTGGATCACCAATCAACAGTCAACAGCACGGAGATGAATCTACCAAGTGGGCACATTCTCACACCTTAGATCAGCTCAGATTTACTAGCAGAGCAACAGAATTACTGTCAGAGCTAACCTCATGTTTGCAGATTGAGAATTTCATCCAAGTGGCACCTGGCTGGATTAACTCTCTTGACTACCTACGGAATCGTAAATAGCTGGGTATGCAGCTATTTTAAGACGGTCTCAAACAGTCCTCTGTAGATGGACCTGTCTGATAGGTGGCACAAAGCATGTTCATCCTCAGTCGTCTGATGTAGTCCAAGCAGTACCAGCCCACAGGTATTGCTCTGTGGGCTCTCTAAACAATGTGATGCTTATGAAAGCACCATTTCTCCAAAGGCTCTGGTCAATGTAGGGGTGACACATGCAACAGGCAGAGAGGACAGCATCTCTGGAGATGGGGCCGAGCTCATTCCCTCTTGTGACACTGTCACGAGCTCAGCTCTCTCTGCATCTCACCGGCCACAATTCATTCGTACTGGTGCCCCCTCCCAGCATGGCTGCAAGGACATGCAAGGGGCTCTTCTCACCTGCTCAATGAGCTCCTCCTCATGCAGCAGGTGGATCTTTGCCATGTTGTACTGCTCCTCCAGAGCAAGGGCAAAGTGCACAATGCTTTGGATGGAGAGCTTCTCCTTCAAGGTGAGAACAATGTCCTGAGAAGGGAAGGCACATAAATGGTCAAACAGAATTCAGACATAGAGCTGCTGAGCACCACTAGCACACCACACAAACATGGATATTTCCAGCCTGTGCTGGCAGCTGTGTGGGACAGCACTGAAAGGGCACTGGCCAGACACAAAATTCTCTGCAGCCAAGAACATGCCTGGTGCTGCAACACAGCATGACATTTTTAGTGCTGTTTCACAGGAAACTAATGCCTATATGATGTACTGCTTATACCTCTTCACTGACCACTTCTGGACCCATCGACCTAGACAAACCACAGAGGTCTCAAGGTTATACAAAGCCTGCAAGTTGATCAGAAGTGAAGGCATGGGAGACGGCAGCCTCTTTGGAACACCAAGCAGAAGCTTGGCAGGTAGCTGCTGTGCCATCCCAGCTGGATGTCTGGGCAATGAAAGAATATGCCAGTCAGGCAGTCAGCAGGATGGTCGTCAGAGCCACCCATGTCCACTGATGCCAGCCAGCTGGTAAGGAAGGGAGTCAAGGGAACTGCAGAGGAAGCACAGATAAAGGGAGGACAACACATTTCAGTAGATCAGGAAGACAAGGTAGGAAAACTACAGCTTGCTGTGGTAAGAGTGTAGTAAGATGCAAACTTCAGGGTATAACAGGCATCAAATCTGTTTCCTAAAGCTGCATGTCCTGGGCTGCTTTACGCAGAAAGTTTTGGGCTTGCAGTTTTTAGTTTGGTGTTGTTGAGCACCTTCTTTCACCCTTGATCCAAAAGTTTGCTGCTAACCAGTCTAGCTTGCTAGAACTCTATGACACCTTTTGAAGAAACTATAGCGAACTTATGAAAAACACTTCTCCCCACCAATAAACAACAACTTGAGAGCATAGTTGCAAAAGTCTTAACAAATTTGGCTGAAAGTGGTGTTTCAATTGTATGTAGAATTGTGTTGGAATACTAAGTGTCATGGAAATGACTAAGTTTATTTTTGCCAAACAGAAAGCATTACATAAGGCTTGACTGAATACAAATTGAAAGACAACTCCTTTGACTCACTCAAACCTCTTGAGGCAAGCATAAATGTTTGACTCATCTCAGCTTTAAGCAAGGATCTCTCAAACAGCAGAGGAACTTCTGAAAACACCTAACTTAGGAAGCATTTTACCCCTTTGAGTGTTTCTGTGATGATTCTGGTGAGGGTTGCACTCAACTCCAGTAGGGAAAAATTTGTTCCAGGTCTGACATGAGCAACTCAAGTCAAACATGAAGAGCTAATCCATTGTTTTGAAATTAATGCCTTGCAGGTTGGAAAATAAGTATCTCTTTATAAATCATCACTCCTTTCCTTACTACTTTCTTGCTTTATTTCATTATTTTCTTTTTCTCTGCCTTGCAAGTCACAAGACCTGCAGAAACTTACTTGAATGAGAGACCACAACAGTTTTGTGAAGTCCAGATGCGCCACACAATAAACTCCTTTCTGAGGAAAGTTTTCTGTGCATTATAAATAAGATCTCCTTGCTTCCCCCTTGATGTTCTTTCAGCATGATAACTCCACAATGCCTGTCCATCATGCATCTTTTCCACAGTAACTGCACTGCTGCAGGATACCATATATCCTTGAAAAAAAATTATGGCCTCCAATTACTGTGTACAGGCAAATCTTATTAACTCCAGCGTAAATACTGCACAACTCTATAGACCAGGCTAGAAAAACTTAAATTTGTAAGCCTGTGTCTAAACACGGCAATTAAGGAAAGTGCTAGATTAATGGCACTGGAGATGAGCACCTTGTATTGTGAAGAAAATTATGGTAACTTGTCTATAATGCCTCCAAGCTCAAGTGATCCTAGGAAGGCGGTACTGCTTTTTCATCTCGAGGGGTTAATCAGTCTTCCTGTCGGCACAGGGGAACATTATCACCAGTGCAGAAATGAGGCACTTTAAATAACTGGCACAAGTGCACTTGCTGAGTTCATGTGATATCCAAACCTGGACTTCACTGCCGAAGTCCCAAGCCAGGAGACTGGTTCTCTCTCTCAGGGATGCACGTTGTCAGTGCTGTATTAAAAAACCTCCTCTGTATTCTTCCGTGTGGTTTCCAAGGAAAGCAACATTTGTCTGGACAGCTGCTGATCTGCCAGTCCCCCACCAACCTGTCCTCTTGGCCCAACTTCAATCACAGTTCGCAAAGCTGTAGTGGTCTCATAGCCAAGTTCCTGCTAGTTCTGTGACAGCTGGTTGCTGAGAAGAAAACAGGGGTGAACCAAAGCAGTGCCTCCTCTGCAGGAAGGGCATGGAAAATCCAGCACGCTCAGCATCAGTCAGCAATCCAGTTCCCACTAGCTGGTCAATACAACCAAGAGGTTGCAAGTTCCACTGCATGCACCTTTGCTACTGGATTGAACTCAGGTGGTGGGAACAAAGACAGACAACCAAGCATCATTACCTTCACTGTAGTGCTTGTCTCAAACCTGAAAGCCTTCGTCTGTCCATTTTCCAAGTATACCTTGAGAACATTGGGCATACAGAGAAGAGAATTCCCCTGCAGAACAAAAGCAACAGCACTAATCCTTGGATGTTAAGCCTCCGGGCACCAGGCTTCTCTGCCTGACGCAGCACATCCCGGTATAAATGGACATCTTTCTCTGCTTTTGCAATACTCTTCTGTGGCACCAAGCTTTATTTCCTGATTATGCTTCTGGCATGGAACAAGGGAAAGAAAGCATTTATAAATGCCTTTATCATAAATTTCCAAGCAGTGCAATAGCTGCACATGGCCCAGATATGCCCACTGTTCAGCTCCCACATGGCGCAGGAAGATCTGGCAGATACTGAAAGCTGAGAGACATCTTGCCAGCTCATTACCAGAAAAGGTCAGATGTCTGCCAGAAAAGACATTGTCCTGTTACTGGGCACCAGCAGCACTAACCCCGACACTGACACTGTCCCACTGGCAGCAGCCATGACTTCAACTCAAAAGCTACCCAAACCCTCCATGCTACCACAAACAGATCTTGCACGCTATGGGAAGGCTGTAGGATTCAGCAAACCCAACTTCTGTTGAGGATTGCCCTAAGATTTGTGACTCTGGGTCTTCCCAAACAGGAGATGGTATCACCAGGGTTTCTTGAGATAGGTCTCAAATGCATTAGACAAGGCAATGACTTCCATAGCAAAAGCACCTCCATTGGATGCTCTGAGAAGGGTCTGGGTTCTTGGTCTCTGTCCTTTTGGGGCTGTCTAGAGCTGCACCTTTCAGCCTCCCACGTTACTCCCTTTGGTAGAGCTCATTTGCACGTTCCTTGTTTTCAGCCTTATTCTTCTTGTTCAGTGCTAAGAAGATTTACTCCTCCACCCCTGGACTTCCCATTCAGCATACCTTTCTTACGTTCTTGGACCACCACATTTTTGCTATCTTAAAAAGTTGTCATGACAGTCTCAAGGCTGAGGATGGAATTTCTAAGGTGACCTCTCCTGTGTTTCATTTGCTGTTCGATACCTTATCAATCTCATAACCATGGTCCCTCTTGATATACAGCCCATATGTCCTGGAAGTACTACCAGAACAAACACAGAATGCTTCTGAATCTTGTTCCTTGTTCCTCCCCTCCCTCTTTTGTGGGGTTCAAGCTGCCTACAGTCATTACTGAGGAAAAAGAGTGAACATTGCCACCATTTCTGAGCCCAAGCTCTAACTCCTTTCTGCGAAGTAGCACAAACACATCACATCTCTGACAGGCTTTGGGTCCTCCACCACTTTCAGAAAAGGGATGCTGGTTTACACCAACTGCACATTTTCTCCGGCAGCTCTCGCACCTTCTGCCTATCAGATCAATGGGGCCTTGTATAGCCAGCACACAGCAAAACTTGAAATCTATATAAAAATTATACAAAAATATATATATATAAAAATTCGTATAGAAATTAAGATTCACCACTCTCCTAGTTAGATCCAATTAGCTGGCCAGAACACCCAGATGGGATTTCTCTCCTTTTGTGCAGGCTCTAATAGATTACTATGAATTAATTTGGAAAGCTGTTGCTATGGCGTAAGCAGCTGTAACCCTCCTGTTTTGTCTAGTGCAAGGCTGATTAACTCCATGTTACAGCTAGGCCCCCAGCTTCTAATAATGACACTGACCTGAGGATCCTGAGGGACCAGTCTCTTGCATATCATCCAGTTTTATGGAAATACATAATAAGTTCGCAACAGAAAATGGAGGCTTGATAGCACTGAGGCTTATTAACAATTTATGTTCCCAGCTTGGAGTTTCAGGTTTCATCTGCAGAAGGCAGCCTCCGAGTTCCTTCCAGTTGCCACAAAGATCATTTAGCAATGCTCCATTAAGATGACAAGAGCAGTATATTTACTGAAACAGGAGGCTTTGCAGTTTTCCAGGGCCCTAATACCCATTTTGGCTGTCTTAATACATCAGTCCACTGAAAGGAAAGCAGTTCTAAAACACTCAAGCACAGTTGCTGCTGTCTATGGTGAATAGCGCTTTTCCAGAAAGAAGTCATAAAATGTGCAACAAATTCATTTACTCTCCCTTTCTGCTAATATTTTATTGTCAAAACAGGGTCCATATCCAACTGGTAAAAAGGGAAGCTAACACCTGTGGTACCCCAACACCCAGATTAATTTCTCTTACCTTTATGTTCTCATTAAATGACTTTGTCCCTTTTCTGCACTTGCAAAGGTATGGTTAACTTTGCTCAGCAGAATATCGGAAGGGGCTTTGTAGGAAGTGCAGAGTACAGCATTCCCTCTGGAATTACCTTCTTCAGGCCTCTCAAGATCTACCTCGCAATCAGTAAGCGAACGGCACAGATCTGAGACCTCCATAAACTACAACGGAGCGCCCAACCTCTGGCTGAAACAGCTCCACGGAAGCTCCCAGGCAGATACTACTGTGACCCTACAGCTATAAGAAAAAGAAGAGACTGCTGACATTTTCATGTCTGGCTGTATCCTATGATCAGCCTTGCCCAAGGCCTCTCAGTCATGTCTGCCTGGGACCATTTCCAGAGCACATTCTCCTCTTCTCTGTTCCATCTCCCAACAATGTAAGGGGTCCAGTATGTGTGTCAGGAAGGGTGGCCCACCTCCCATAATGCTCAGGCAGGACACGATTACCTGTCAGTAAGATCTGAGGGATGTGAACACAGCCCTTAGTAGAGCACAGGCAAGTTGCAGCAGCTCTAGCACATCTGGCAACAACTTAGCAGGAAAGAAAGGATCCCAGAGTCTAGAGAGACTTACTGGTAAACATGTCAGGAGTCATGCCTGACCCTCTCCTGTTCTGGAGAGCAAGCCAGAGATGAAGGAGTCCCAGCATGCCTGGAGTCAGGCACAAGCACCAAAGCATTCACATTCGCAAAACATCGCCTTTAGCCTGGTGCAGGGAGAGAAGAAGAAACACCTGCCACAGGGATGCTCTGCCTGAGCTGGGTCAGGAGAGCTCGCTACCACCAGAGATGGGAAACAAGAGACAGCCCAGAAGGGAAGAAGAAAAGGGCCTAGGGGATGGTTCATCATCACTGCGAAGTGCAAAGCAGCAAGATTGGGTCAGATCTGAACAACTGAACAGCACTCAAGAGCAGGGGACATGAGTGGGGGATTTTGACGACTGAAATTTTTCAGCCCAAAAGGAAAAAGGAAAACTCAATAAAGATTCCCCAGCTGACCCCAGTCCATCCCAATGACACTGAGCTTACTAAGTTACACGGAAATAAAAAGGTATCATTTAAGAGCTGTTTGCGCTTCAGGGAAGCTGCAAGTGTTCTCACTGCTTGTCCTTTTCTGCTACAGGCATATCCATATCTACCCAGCTTATTTGTTCCCAGTGGTAGAAACCCTAAATTTGCAGCACTCCTCCAGTGAGCTGGGATCTTGTTTCACATAAGAACAGGCTGGCTCAGCTTGCAGATGGTCTGTTACAGAGGTAGCTTGAATGCTCTGTTGAAACCTTCTGCAAGGATATGAAACACAACAAGCTGTCACCCTATCACCTAGAAAACATGTCAAAATTTAAGAGCAAAGCAAAACCACCAGTACCAAACTCTCTGTACGCAAAGCTGCCTGAACACTGCTGAGGGCCAGGAAGAGACACCGCAGCTACTTTGGCTGCAAATAAACCTGGCATGGACAGTAGGATCCACCTCTCATCTTCAGTGTTAGGATTTGTCATGCCCAAACTTCAGTCTAAGGTTTACTATGGAGAGATTGGCACCTCACAAGATGCTTGCTACCTCCCACAGCTGTGTAATCCTGGTTTAAAGTTTACCTGATTGTAAAAAGACAAAAGTAGTATATGCAAGTATTTTCCATTACTCTGAGTAAACAAATCAAAGATAAAACCCTCTGGATATCAGCACTTCCCCCCCCCCCCCGCCCCCGCCATCACCTGTGAGCCTAGCAAACAAGCTGGGATTGGATGCCTGGATGCTTATCCAGGGCAGACTAGCACAGAGAGGGTGCAGCCACTCTGTAGGTCCTGGTCATGCTAACCCCAACCTGGCATCTGTCCACAGGACAGACCCGTTTCTTCCCAGCATGCAGTGCCCCCTGCACCTGCTGCAGCCATGCCCCACTGACCTGCGTGTGTCCATTCACCAGCACTTCCTCTGCAAACCGTACTTTCACAGGGTTTGTTTTTAGCCTTGCCCTCTTCTCTGCAGTAAGAAACGATGACTTAGGCCCACCCTGAAAAAATAACAGCACTCAGTCGGCAGCTCAGTCTGTTGCTGTTCCATATGAGAGGCAGAGGAGGCTTGCTAAAGGCCTTTTTGACCCGGGCAGTTCCTGCCTTCTGAACCCAACTCCGGCTGTCCAACAAGTGGACACACATGTACATACTCCTAATTTCACGGCATGATAGCCAGCTACTGTGTTTAGGCAACCCCCCAACTCCTGCAATGAAGTCAGGATCCTGCAGAATGACTGTTAATGTACCAACAGCTGGCTTGCAGTGAGGCTAACAGTACAATAAACTGCAGAGCGCCTTGCAGTGACGGACAACCCACGCACTGTCAGTGCCTCACAAGAACACAGCAAGAAACTTCCCAGCTCAGCTGGGGTTTCTAGAGCATACTCTTCATATTGCAAATATTTAAGAAAACTGCCCAAAAGGGAAAATGCCAACTTGTCTTCGTTGCACTGTTGTCACATAAACGTGCTTTCACCATTACAGGATCCTACCAAACTCCATGTAAGCCTAGGAACCACCGAGGTTTTGTGCCCAAATGTCCTGCTCTGGGAAAGCATGATATTCCCTAAGAAGAAGAGAGGCACTATACCTCAGTATCCTCCTAGACAACTTTGAGGCGGAGCAATCCCTACACTCTTGCCAGAAGCGCAGGTGCCTCCAACCTGCCAAAGCCCCATCTTGCCCATAGGCCATTTAGCGAGGATGGAGGAAGGGAGGCAGGCGGGAGTGTCTGTGTCCGGCCAGCAATCCCTTCCAGAGTCTGCGGGGCTGTAGGGAGCATCACGGCCCACAGCTGCCCTAAGGAGGGCCAAGGGCTCCCGCTTCCCTTCTAGTGTGGCCAGAGCAGCCCCGGCAGAGGGGCTGGTGTCCATCAACAGGAGGTGTTACCTCTCAGCTCTAAGCACAGCTGCCTTCACAGTGGGGCAAGAGCCAACCCCAAACCCAAGATCAGCCTTGGCTGTATTTGGAGATGTCCTTAAAGTGACCTGCAAAGGAAAAAACAAAAATGGGTTTGTGCCCTGTTTGCTTCTCCACAATGCATGAAGGCCTGTGAAGGGTGTTCCAAATCCCATGAAGTTTTCCAAAGCCTTTTCTCTCTGAAAAGCCGTTTCATTTTCCCCCTTTTGGCAAGCATTCAGGTCTTGCATAACTAACTCACTTCTTCCTTGATCTCTACAGACGGATCAAGTGCTGGCAAGAACGACAGCCAACATACTAGGCAAGAGAGATCAGATTCACAAAACAGGGAAGCCACTGTTCGGTGGGTCTTCTTAAAATTGTTCTGGTTACTTTGGCTTTGTGCACATCCACTGAATGCCAACACCTGGGAAACTCTGGGCAGGAAAAATATATTTAAGAGATCTTCTGTTTAATGTACCTTTACTAAGTGGCCAAGAAATCTCATGACCTGAGAGTTCCAGTAAGTCAACTGAAGGAGCCATCATTCTTGTTTCTAAGAATAAATAAAAATAAAAAAACCTCCAAACAAATGAAAAACACTTCCCAAATGCTTTCCAGGGAGAAGCAGGGGGGAAATCCCCCTCAGGCCACTTTCATACATCACGAGAAGCCAAAAAGCACACAAACCCAATTTTGTCCTTGCTTTGCAGCTCAGCTTTTGCACACATTGAAAACCACATGGATATACACGTCACGTTGGCAGCACGTGTTTTCTGGGGAATTTTATGCTACAGAAATGGGCAATCAGCACCAAAGTTTTGTACTAAAACTTCCTTCTATTCCCAAAGTACGATCCACACCCAGGCCCTGGCCCTTAACCAGACACAGCTGGAGAAAATTTTGCCAGCACTCAACAAGGAAAACCTCAGGAGCTTCCAAGCAGCACCTAAGGCACATGTGGGCCTGCAGCCCCAGCACCTGCCTTTCGTGCTCAGGGTGCCTCCATGGCCCAGACAGCCCCAGCACACAGGGAGCATGCCGGGCTGTCCGTGGTGGGCTCGGCCACCACTTGCTGAAGAGATCTGCCTACATCCTAGTCAGTTGTGGCCTCCTGGCCCCTGCGAAGCCTGTGTGCTAGCCCAGCCACCCCACCTTCCCTGAGGGCCATGCTGCTGGGCACGGCCACCTTGGAGCAGTGCCGCAGGGCATGCTGAGAGTGCTGAAGAAAGGCCATTTACCGACGTGCAGCGCAGGACAGTTAGGACGAGCTCGTCACCAGCCTCCCTGCAACAGAGACACGCAGTCAGCCAGGGTCAGCAGATGCCTGTGCCTTTCTCCCCACCATTGTGGCAGATGGTGCCTGTGAGGCCTTTAGCCCCTCCGCCCGCCCCGTGAGGGACCGCTCCCAGCCAGCAAGCAGCAACATGGCGGAGGAAAGAGGGGGCACCCTGCTCCCCGGGGCTGGTCCTGCGGGGCAGGCCCCACTGAGCAAGGCCCAGCTCCATGTGTCAGGCCCACAGGGCCATGTGCCTTCGCCACCCTTGATGAGACCCAGTCCCCGCACCTCCCCTCTCAGCCCTCCGCCGCCTCGTCCCACGGGCCATGAGGGACCACACCTGATGATGTCAGCCGCTCGTTCGACAGACATGTCATCCACTGCGGTAGAGTTTATCCTGAGGAGCTGGTCGCCTGGCTGCAGCTTCCCTTCGGCAGTGCTCCCTGCGGGTGACCAGCACACTGTTAGTCACAGCAGCACCGCGCCGGCAGGCCTCCTCGCACCGGGGACGTTCATCGTCAGCTCCTCACCTCGCCTGGCACGCACCTGCCTCAGCAGCTGTACTGGGTGGCACAATACGAAGGACCCAAAGGACACTGGGCCCTTATGCCAGCTGGTGTACCACTGCCCATGCCCATGCTGCCTCACCTGGGCTCTCCGCCTGTCCCACGAGCTGCCCCTGCACCACAGAAAATCCCTCTTGCGCCATGTCCTTCCCCTTGTCACAGCCGCTTCAGGGATGGCCTGCCTGGGGTGCAGCAGAAGGACTCACAGGCTCTTGGGAAGCCGCAGGAGCACTGCGGGGTAGCAGCACTGCCTTGCCCTTCACCCACCTGCGAGCTGCCGCAGCCAGCGCTTCCTCTCTGCAGGTCTGCACCATGGCCTGACCCTGCGGGTCTCACCCCAGCAGCTGACTGCATACGCCAGCACGCCGCCATCCAGACCAAAGTGCTGCAGCAGTCCTCGGGAGATGTGGGCTGCATTCCCAGCATGGTGACTCCCCTCTGCAACCTGGGAGAGCACGGAGAAGGCCTCCCTTAACCATGCTGTCTGCTGGCAGGACCCACAACAAGGCAAAAAGATGGTTTCTGAGCTTTGCTTTCCAGGAAAGTAGCAGCCACAGGATCCAAGGGGCTAAGGAGGAGGTGTATCTCCAGCCTAAGAGTGAGGAGCACACATTCAGCCCCCGGTTCCACCAGCAGTTGCAACAGCAGCACCCTGTTGAACTTCCCTGCCAGACAGAGTTTGCCCATGCACCCACCTCGCACCTGTCACCTGCCCCTCAAGGAGACCCCAACGCCAGGTAGCGTACATGAAATGCAAAACACACAATCATTTGGAATTAAACATGGGGCTTTTAGCGGTGGGCTCCCGCAGGACAGGACAGCACTTAAAAGGACAGGTTTCTTTGTGCCTCACTTTTAATAAAATGTTGATTCTTCTGATTAGGCAGAAAGAAAAGTGTAACAGAAAACCCCCTTCCCTACTTCCTAGACCCCAAGACTCTCAGCTGATTCAGCCGCATTTCAGTGGGAAAGGGTATAAAGAGAAAATTTCACTCAAAAGCAGTGGGAAAGGACAAGAGACCATACTGTAGTGCCTTTACGCTCAACAGCCCACAAGCACAGGAGCAAGCACTCGGATGGCTCCCCCAGGCAGACAGACAATGCCACAGCCCACAGGAGCAGCCAGAGGCAGAGCTCAGGCCAGCTGTCCAGCCACCCTCCCCACAACACCTACCTGTCCAGCTCAGGCATAGACTTCCTCTGGCTGTCACACACCAACAGGAAAAAAATCAGGCATTTTTGTGTCCCCATTACAAAAATGAAAGGTAAAGAAAAAACAGATTCACAGGTTTTGATTCAACCCCCACCCCGGCACCTTAAAAGCAGAGTTATAACGCTCCTTTTTATAACTGGAGGGGTTGATCTGCTTGACTGAAGCAGAATTTCACCTGGGCTGTCTGTTACTCACAGTGATCCTCTTGGCATTACAGGGTTGTAAGCCCATAGAGCATTTTCAACAACAGATCACTGGGGCCACTGCGGAATAAGAACTCTTTAAGATTAGATGAAATTCTTCCTATGCATTTCAGATGAAACACCGGAAAGAACTTTGCTCTGAAGCAGCTCTTTGCATGCCTGAAGGTCAGCTGTGTCCAAGTGCAGGCAAAGGATTTGTGGTAAAGCTGCCACTGGCTTAGACTTCTTTCGTGTCATCACATTCAGGTAGATGTTCAAGCACTCTGCACGCCACAGGCACACAGCCTTCTGCCCTCAGTATTCAAGGATCACATGCCAACCAGAGGTACCTGAGAAACTCATAATCTTGCAGGAGTTTGTCACTAAGGCTATCTGGGACGACTCAGGCCTGTCACATCTGTGATTGCAGAGAGAAGGAAATGGTGCTTACCTGCAGTGACAGATGCAATCGTAAGAGGAAGGTTTGGACAGATTTCAAAGCCATAGTGATGGAGGATCAAATCTTTGTATACTGTGACAGTAAGTTTGACACGGCTGGCAGGCTGGCCACTGCCATCACTGGTGCTGTCTGTCACAGACACTCTGCCCCTGTGAGACAAGAAGCCAGTGATTAATTAATATACAGTCGGAAGATAATTTATTGAAGGGGCATGGATCCACACACATACACGCCCCTCCTCCCCACTTTCAGTGGGCTGCACCAGTACACAGGGAGGCCAGCACTTCTCTGGGTACCCATGGGTGGCTCTGCACTGTGCAGGCCTGCGGTGATCCCCGAGGCTCCACAGAAAACTGAAGACATCAGAACAATGGCACTAGCTGGTTGTAACCACAACTCTTCCAGCTACCCCAGCCCAGTGGTCACATAGTGGGAGAACTCCAGGTGTGCCCCACAGCAAGCCCCGACCTCCACAGATCACAGCAACACCCTTCTCCAGCAAGGCAGTGAGAGAATTTACAGCTCTCTACTTCTTCCAGGATCCAGTCCAGCTTACTTTTGATTTACAGACCTTAGGAAAGTAAAGCAGCTGTGAGCTGGGCCCAGTCTTGCCCTAAAAACAAGGGCCAACAGCAAGACACAAAGAGGAGTACAACCCCACCTGCAAGAAAACTGTATTTCGCATTGAGTAGTATTGTATTTCTGCAGCTGTGGCTCACAAAACCAGAATGGGTTAAAGCAGGAACCTCTGACCCTGGAAACCAAGGGGGAAGCTTAAAAACATTGTTTTCCCTAGGGATTATTGCATGCATAGTTCCCAAGAGCAACTGAAACAGTGAATAAGATCTGCAACCCCTGACCACCCGTTTGTTGGGAACAAGCTTGTGCTGTCTCTGATCAAAGGTGATCAACAGATATTTCTTTCACAAAAAACATGTTTACCTGGATGCACCGTCCCGAGAGCGATGAAGCCATTTTGCTACCACTTGCTCTATTCTACATGCTTTGCGTGTCTGGATTAAGTTAGCCTCCAAATCTTCCATTTACCTGAAAGGGACAGAAACCACAGGAAAACAGAAATCTTCTAGACACTGTTCAGTTATCAACACCGATTCACAACTCTCCTGTAATAAAGACATCCGTTGGCACCTTGGGAAGACCACATGCTTTAACAGAGGATGTTAATATGTGGAACACTTAATCTGATTCTTCTTGCCCATCCAGTCTCCCCTTGCCTGGTGCTTTTGGTTAGTCCATGTTGGTGGTTATAGCGCGTTAGCTACTCATGGTAGAGAATAACCCAGTAACCTCTGTATTCTTCTTTCCCGGTTTCTGGATCCTGTGATGATATATCTAGTCATGGGAAAGCCCTTCTCTATTTTAATCTGGGATCTCTGAATTGTAAGCTTGGTAACACCCACCTGTACGCTGATCCAAACTAGGCATGCTTCTTCCACTGACCATCATCTCAGGGGCAAGTACACAGCCTTCAGCCTCAGTGGGCCAGACACTTCAGGGCATGGCAGTGACACCTACAGCAAACTCCTAACTGCCTTGGGGAGGCAGAGAACTGGTGTATTCCCTCCCTGTGACAGATTTCCTCTCAGATGAACACAGCCACAGAAATTCTGCAGAGAGCAGTAATGAAGCAAGAAACCGAGTGGCCAGTGCAAGCTGCTACAGACTGCTGTTTGCACTAGCAGCAGCAGTCTCTAAACACAGGTCATAAGCTCAAATTTTTCTCTGATAAAACTGGTCCAGTGTCCTGAAATCCGCTAGTCCTGGAGCTCTGCAAACATACATGGTTCCAGAAATCAGTAAAGTGAGTGGCTCATCCTGGATCTTCCACTTAAAAGCCCTAGGTCAACAATATGAAAATGGTTGCTCACCCAACCTGCTCCTTGTGCGTGTACCCTTTACTGTTGGTAGGATGGTTTTAGTCCTACTGAACTGAAGAACTGCAGCATTAGAAGGGTTTGGTTCTCTAGATAATTCATTGTGACTTTAATTGCACCCAAAAATGTTCCTTCTTTTGAAGATACAATGGTTAGGTCAGCTTCCAGACCCCAAAATGAACCTGCCAGTCCACAATTCCTCTACTAATACAGATAATTTGCCACTTTAACATTGTGTCTTCCTTGATACAGGTGACTATTTCTGTTATTCAGACACTGGAAAGAGCTGTGGGCTGCAAGTAAACCAAACACAAAATGAAACAGAAAATATGTCTGCATCTACAAGAAGCCACGAAGGATATAAACTCTTGTATTTCAATTGCATTTCAGCAAGGAAACAGAATTACTATATCTACCTTTCACGCTGTGTCTTCTGGTCAGCTTGCAAGCTTTGTAGGTCCTGAGGTCCTCCCTTGTGTCTTCTGCTCAGACAGTAAGTTCTGCACATTGGGGACATTGTCCGTTATGCTGAGACAGTGCAGAGGACAGCGGACTGCTGGTCCATAGCAGGAGCTGTATTAGAGAAGTATTAGTAAGTTAACTTCAGATAAAAGAGAGTTAGTTTGAAGCTGACAGAAATGAGGCACAGAACATTCTGTCTGCACATAAACTGGAACTCTCCCCCCAGCACCCTCCCAGCTCACAACACTCCTCCCGACTCATCTTTTCCAACAAGGATGAGAAGACATGACCAACATTTGTTGATGTCTCTTTCCCTCCCCGGAAGCTATTCTGGCCCATTTCAGACTGGTGTAGCAATGGACAGAAAAGAGGGGAAAGGACCACAAAATTCAGCCCTCGGGGAGTTCTTTCTGTGCATTCTCTTGGCTGCTCTTTCTTATGCAACACAATTCAAAACTGCTCCTTCAGCCGCAGTGCTTCTGTATCTGCCTCAGAGCTGCATCTCTGAATGAAAAACGAGTACCCTGGCAATCAAATGGTGTTTTCTGTATTGTAGGATGTGAAATCTGCTCCCTTTCCAGAAGGTGACTGGGAAGTAACCACAGAACAAGTAGAAGCATAGAAGTTCTGCAGCCTGAAAGACACAGATAGAACATGTCAGACCAAGGCCTGAGCAGTCATTGTCCATGCTTAGCGTGCTCCCTTTCAGCCCCAGCATTTCACTGCTTCTGACAGTCAGCTCCATAGACACTTGTGCAACAGTATGGCTGGAATCACCTTCTGACTTTGACTTCATCTCTCTTCTCAGTAGCATAAAGGGCTTTGGCTTGCCTACATTCCTTCCAACACTCTAACACCTCACTTTGAGCCACGGGAAAAGTCCTTCTTGCAGCTGGTCCTTCATCCCAAGAGGCTCTCTGTTTGGGTGCCTACAAGTCACCTGCTTCAGCTACTGATGTGCTGAGATTAGTTGTTCTCTGGTGCTTTCTCACTACCTCCATGTACAGCTCCACACTCTAACACTGCTCCGTACCTTTTACTTCTTTGCAGAAAGTCAGCCTTTCTTTTCTACGCTTTTGCTGTGCTTCACAAAACGCAATTTCTGGACAAAACCTCTTAACCCGCAGGAGGAAAAGCCTGAGGAACAAACATAAATGCTGAAAAAACCCAGATGCAATACTAAGAGAAAAAAACGCACAATGTCCTTTAATAAACCAGAATGTTTGAGCCAAACAATAGGTGTCTTAGAAGAAGCAGTTTTGGTAGGTATTTCCCTATAACAGAGCAAAACACAAGGCAGCAGCCTTCTTTTTCACGGTGTCCCCAGGGCAGACAGCACCCACACATCCACTGAGTAGGACAGGACTACTCAATCTTTTGCACAGATCCATCATGCGTTGTGCAGCTCGCACCACCTCCTTGCTTCAAAGACGTCCTATGAACCCTCCAACCTGAGTCCTTCTCCCACCTGCCCTTTCGCAACTATTTTTGAGCCAAGCCCTTAAGCTGTTGAGCACATCACTAAGCAGCCTGAGTGGGCTAGGATCCTAATACACAAGGATCCCTAAACTCTGGCAGAGGAAATTAAGACTTGTCAGGCATTTGTGTGGCTAACTGACCCATTCACGTGGCCATTGCTTGGTGTGTCAGAGGAAACCTGGGTGGGTGGTTCTGGCTCTTCAGGAACAACACTGACTTGAAGATCAGAACCTTGGGAAACCTCACAGCAGGTAGCCACGGGGCAGTGCAACTGAGAGCAGTTGTGGGTAAGTGCATTGTCACCTGCATGGAGGGAAAGGACACAAGAACTACCAGCCTTCACTGTCTGTGCGTCATGCACATCTACCACAGCAGCGAGAACACTGCTCCCCGCCAGCCTCCTGTTCCATAGCCTCCCCTTCAGCCATTGCAGTGGCACAGAAGGCTGCAAACAAGGATAACATAGATGTGACCTCACCTCACTCAGTTCTTGCCCACTCCAAAGTGGAGCAGAAAGTCGGTGGCAGCCCATCATACAAGGAGAGGAAGCCATTGATAAATGGGTGCCAACTGTGCAATCAGGCAGAAAGCACCAAATGGAGGAGTACTCAGCCAGCTAGCTCAGATTTGACTGGCAGGAAAAAAAACAAAAACCAAACCCACTTTCAAGGAAAACATTTCACATTTTCTCATGTCGTTACATGGAAAGTATTAACTCATCAAACTGAAATTTTCTGATGGAAAATTTTTTTCTGCTACTTTTCAAACTGCATTTTTGTTTTAAAGTGTTCATTACCATCAAAATGTAGCAGCAACAGCAGTAGTGAGAATCAGCCGGTTTCCTCCACTCACTGATGGCAGAGAACTGCAGGAGTAGAAATGGTTGCAATAAGCTGTCATAAAACACCTCTGGATGTGGTCCACCCATATCTTCACTCATCTGGGCTTTTGGAAACATCTTTCTAAGTACTTATTGTAAAGGATGCCAGACAGTGGTGAGCAATCTCAAGAAAGGCAATAATAAAAACCAAAGAGTGTATAATGTGCCATTCCCCCCGATCCTCAAAGTGCAGTCACAATAATGGGTACTGACAAAAAGCTGTGACACTTCAGTGCTCCTCTGGGTGAACAGAGGACTGTGGCTCGTGATTCACTGCCCATGCAGCAAGCCTTCAACATACAAACCACAGCGCATGTGGCCAGCAGCCCTGCAAGGCTACAAAGAGTACAGGGGTTTGAGGGAACACAGTCCTTGCTCTTTTGCTGCAATTTTTTCCCCACCGGCACCTTGCAAGAGCACGCATTGCTGAGACCGCACTAGGCCGCAATCCAGACTTCCTCGGAGTAACTAGCAGACAGAACAAGGATAACCGAGGTTATCTTCAGGATATTCAGCATGGTTGCTTTTCTTATACAGGTTTTTGATTCTGCCAGAGACATCAGGCAGGCCACCTGAGAGCAACCAGAACAAGCAGCCTGGGGGGGAGCACACAAGAGGACACCATGGGCAGGCAGGTCATTTTTCAATGACTATAGCTTGTTAGGGAGGGATGAGACCTGTCTAGAAGAGACAAGGGACTCTTTGGCAGCAGGCTGGCCAGCTTGGTGAGGTGGGCTTTAAATTGCAGGGCTCGGGGGCATGGGTCCAAATTGGCAATGCTCACGCCATCGCATCAAACTGGGGAATAAGCCAGGCCAACCAGAACAGTGATGTATGCTCCTTAGCTGCCTGCCAAGCTGAGCGCCAGAAGCCCAGCCACCTCAAGGGTGGATCCCCTTGCACCCTGCCTGCTCAATTACCTCTCTGAAATGCCCGTACACCAATGCATGCAGCATGGGGAATAAGCAGGAAGAATTAGAGATCTGTGTGCAGTCACAGGGCCGTGACCTCGTTGCTGTTACAGAGACACGGGGGGATAGCTCGCATGAGCAGGATGCTGCCATGGTTGATGTGTACTTTTTAGGAGAGACAGGCCAGCAGGAGAGGTGGTGGAATTGTTCTTTCTGTGAGGGAGCAATAGGAATGTATTCAGCTCTGCCTGGGCATGGACAAAGAGTCAGTTGAGAGCTTATGGGTAAAGATTAAGAGGCAGGCCAACACGGGGGACATTGCTGTCGGTCAGGCCCCCTGATCAGGAATAGGACATCAATGAGGCCTTCTACAGACAGTTGGAGGTAGCCCCACAATCAGAGGCCCTGGTTCTTTTGGGGACTTCAACCACCATGCTATCTTCTGGAAAAACAACACAGCTAGGCACATACAGTCCAAGAGGTTCCTGCAAAGTGTTGCTGATAACTTTTTGACACAGGTGGTGGAGGAGCCAATGAGGTGAGGTGTGCTCCTAGACCTTATACTCAGTAAGAAGGACTGGCTGGGGATGTGAAGGCTGGGAGCAGCCTTGGCTGTAGTGACCCTGAGATGGTGGAGTTCAGGATCCTGCATGGAAGACACAGGACAACAAGTAGGATTACAACCCTGGACTTCAGGAGAGCTAATTTTGGCCTCTTCAAGGACCTACTTGGAGGAATCCCATGGGTTAGGGCTCTGGAAGGTAGGGGGTCCAAGAGAACGTCTAATATTCCAGCATCACTTTCTTCAAGTTCAGTATTGGTGCACCCCTATGAGTAAGAAATCAAGCAAAGGGGGCAGGAGAACCTGCATGGACGAGCAAGAAGCTTCTGAAAAACCTCAAACAGAATAAGGAAGTTTATGGGATGCAAAAAAAGGGACAAGCCATTTGAAAGGAATATAGGAACGTTGTCAGAGTATGCAGGGATGTGATGAGGAAGGCTAAGGTCCATTGGGATTAAATCTGGTGAGGGAGGTCAAGGACAACAAGAAGGGCTTCTTCAAGTACAGCAGCAGGAGAAGGGTGACTAGGGAAAATGTGGGCCCATGGCTGAATGAGGTGGGTGCCCTGGTGAAAAAGGACACACAGAAAGCAGAGTCACTGAATGCTTCCTTTGCTTCAGTCTTTACTGCTAAGGATAGCCCTCAGGAATCCCAGACCCCAGGGGCAAGAGAGGAAGTGTGGAGAAAGGAAGAGTCTGCCTCGATTGAGGAGGATCAGGTTAGAGATCACTTAAGCAAACCTGGCACCCACAAATCCATGGGCCCCGATGGGATGCACCACCAAGCGCTCAGGGAACTGGCAGATGTTATTGCCAAGACAATCCCCGTCACCTGTGAAAGGTCATGGTGGACAGGAGAGGTGCCTGAGGACTGGAGGAAAGCCAGTGTCACTCCTGTCTTCAAAAAGGGCAAGAAGGAAAGCCCAGGGAACTACAGGTTGGTCAGCCTCACCTCTATCCCTGAAAAGGGGATACAACAGCTCATCCTGGATGTCACCTCTTAAGCATGCGGAAGAAAAGAAAGTTATCAGAAGTAGTCAACATAGATTCACCAAGGGGAAATCACGCTTGACCAACCTGATAGCCTTCTCTGATGGAACGACTGGCTTGGGTAGATGAGGGGAGAGCAGCAGATGTTGTCTGTCTTGACCTCAGCAAGGCTTTGGTACTGTCTCTCATAACATCCTCATGCACAAACTTAAGGAATGTGGGTGAGATGAGCGGACAGTGAGGTGGAGCGAGAACTGGCTGAACGGCAGCACTCAGAGGGCTGTGTCCAGGGGCACAAAATCTGGCTGGAGGCCTGTAGCTAGCGGTGTTCCCCAGGGGTCAGTGCTGGGTCCAGTCCTGTTCAACCTTTTCATCGGTGATCTGGATGAAGGCACCAAGAGCACCCCCAGAAAGTTTGGTGATGATACAAAACTGGGAGAAGCGGCTTGATACATCAGATGGCTGCATTGCCATTCAGTGAGACCTGGGCAGGCTGGAGAGCTGGGTGGAGGGCAACCTAATGAAGTTCAGCAAAGGCAAGTGTAGGGTCCCGCACCTGGGGAGGAACAGCCCCCCACACCAGTACGGGCTGGGGCTGACCTGCTGGGGGGCAGCTCTGCGGACTGGGACCTGGGAGTGCTGGTGGGCAGCAAGATGCCCATGGGCCAGCCGTGTGACTTTGTGGCCAAGGTGGCCAGGGGGATCCTGGGGTCCATGAGGAGGAGCGGGGCCAGCAGGTGGAGGGAGGTGACCCTCCCCCTCTGCTCCGCCCTGGTGAGGCCGCATCTGGAGTGCTGTGCCCAGTGCTGGGCTGCCCAGTTCAAGAGGGACAGGGAGCTACTGGAAAGGCTCCAGTGGAGGGGTACGAAGCTGATGAGGGGGCTGGAGCATCTCTCTCAGGACAGGCTGAGGGAGCTGGGCCTGTTTAGCCTGGAGGAGACTGAGAGGGGATCTTGTCAGTATCTGCAAATACCTTAAGGGCGAGTGTCAGGAGGACGGGGCTGGGCTCTTTTCAGTGGTGCCCAGTGACAGGACCAGGACGGAGGCAACAGGCACAATCTGCAACACAGGAGGTTCCTTCTGAACACGAGGAAAAACTTCTTTTCTTTGAGGGTGACGGAGTGCTGGAAGAGGCTGCCCAGAGAGGCTGTGGCATCTCCTTCTCTGGAGACGTACGAAACACACCTGGACACAACTCTGTGTGACTTGCTTTAGGAGAGCCTGCCTGAGCAGGGGGTTGGTCTAGATGATCTCCAAAGGTCCCTTCCAACCCCAGCCAGTCTGTGATTTTGCCTGACTCCAGCTGTCTGTGCTGAGCTCCGAGTGCTAGGACACAGTGAGAAAAATGACCCATCTTCTGCCTTCTCCCACAGACATTGTCCAAGGGGGTCAAGCCAGCTGAAGAAAATCCCTTTCTTTTGCTTTAAAGGGGCAACTTGCACCTGCATCTCCCTGAAAATATCTCAAAACCTCTTGTGGACATCAGTGATTCACTTGGCAGGGCAGGGCATCCAGCTGCAGGCAACACAGAGGGTGCACTTAAAGATCTTCACATCAGCACTAACTTACCACAGCCCAGCCTCCCTCATATGGACATTCCTAGAGCCCCTGCTCTAGAGTTGTACTGGTGGCTGGAAGTTTCAGATTCAGTTTAATTCTTACTATGGGAGTGAAGTATCTGACCCTTAGAGCAGCAACAAAAATACCTTTGATACACGATCCCAGCTGCATCCTCATGAGGCAAACGGAGAGGAATTAAAGGTGGTTGGTTGCGTTAAATTTCCTGAAGTTTGGGGCCTGATTTGTTCTAAATACTGGGAATCATCAGCTACGACACAAATATTACTATGATAATACGTGTATTTAGAGCAGATCTGGAACAGCTACATTTTCTTCTTTACAAGATGCACCCTTCTTCTTGAAAAGCAGATGATCAGCATTTGCCTTAACACTGTTGCTGCCAGCCCTGATGATGCTGCCAGCGGAAGATGAAGCCAGGCTTGGCAGCAGGTACCCAATTACTGTAACTTGCTCTCTGTGGGGTATAAGGAGCACATATCAGGGGCCTGTGCAGCTACTCAAAGATTAATGTAGTACTCCCTGACTCACATGTGAATTCCCTAAGGGAGTAAAGGGCTTTTAAGGCTTCTTCCACCTCCCATCTCCAAGTCAGTCCCCTGGCCACCCTATAGTAATCAGGAGAGCAGCCAGCTCCAACCTCTAAGCTCCAGCTAATCCCACATAGCCTTCACAGGGAGCCTCACCATGTGCAACAAGGTTGTCTGATCATGGAAGACACAAGCCCTGCCTCTGGCCACCCTAACATGCCAAGGACCCCAACACCACCAGCAACCTCCCCAGCAGCTGCCGTAGGGGAGGCCATTCCTTCTGCAGAATGTTTCTCTTAACTGGAGAAGCCTTAGGGCTTGCAGTCAAAATGTGTGGTGTTGAAAATAAAGGCAGCAAAATTCAACAGCAGTGAGGGCTACGGCCCGAAGTGTAAACACAGTGCTTTGTGCTGGTTCCCTCTGCTTTTCATCGAAGCTGTATCTCTCTTTTGATGCAAGGTCAAAACCTGTGCACCGGGTTAGGTCTTTAAAAAGCAGGCTGCTGCTCCTCAGCAAAGGCTTCCAGCTCCAAAAATGGCCTCCTGTCCTCTTCCAAATGCTCCTTTATGGAGCTGCAGCAAGACTGCTGGTACAAACACCACTCATCGCTGCTAACGCAGCCTCAGAGTCTCATCTTTACTGTTGTCCTTTGACAGACAGCTAATTCCAGAGCAGAGCTCATGGGATTCAAAGTAATCACAGTGATGCTGAACTTCAGCAGTTCCTGTGGAGACAAAGCAGAGGTGTCCGTGCTAGGCATGTGGTGCTATGAGGATGCTGTGCACTGCAGCTGTAAAAGCCCTCTTCCAGAACAAGCTGTGAAAAATAGCCATGACAGGGTTGTGCATTTCATCATATCTTTGCCTTTTCTTGGTAGAGGAACATAAGCAAGTCCACAGTCCTGCCACTATCCAGACTGTAGCTATTCTTGCCGAAAAGGCTGAAGGTGCTAGCGGAACCATGCTCTGCCCTCCCTGAGGCAGAAACATCCACAAGAAAAACACAAGATCAAAGTGATCCTCCCATCACTAGGCAGAAAGCAGTAAACTTGAAGGAAAGGAGTGAATGGAGGCAAGTCTATGCCTGGGGCAGCAGGTGAACCCCCTCCTTGCCTACCTCACCTTCCCAGGTGCCTCTAGACAACAGGCATGTGGGTCTGGATTTGGAAGGTCAGTCAACTGTTAACGTGAATGACGGTGCATCTACACGTGCTGGACAAACTAAAGGGAAGAAGAAAATGCACAGGCAGTGGAAGCAGGGACAGGTATCCTGCGAAGAGCATAGGGATGTTGCCCAGTTGTGTAGGGATGGGGTCAGGAAGGCCAAGGCACAGCTGGAGCTGAACTTGGCAAGGGATACAAAGGGCTTCTATAGGCATGTCAGCCAGAAAAGGAAGGTCAAAGAAAGCACACACCCCTGAAGAACACAACTGGCAAGCTGGTAAAAATGGACGAGTAAAAGACTGAGGTACTCAACAACTTTTTTGACTCAGTCTTCACCAGCAATCTCGCTAGACCTCAAAGCAGGGACTGGAGGAGCACTGTATGAGATCAAGCTTCAGACCACCTGAGGAACCTGAACATATGTAAGTCTATGGGACCTGATGAGATGCATCGAGGAGCCCTGAGGGAACCAGCTGATGTAGTTGCCAAGGCACTCCATGATATCGGAAAAGTCATGGTAGTCAGGTGAAGTCTCCACTGAGTGGAAAAAGGGAAACATTGCACCCATTTTTTAGAAGGGTAGAAAGGAGGACCCTGGGAACTACCAAGCTGCTAGCCTCACCTCTGTGCCTGGGAAGATCACGGAACAGATACTCCTAGACACTATGTTAAGGCTCACAGAGGACAAGGAGGTAATTCAAGACAGCCAGCCTGGCTTCACCGATGGCACTTCTTGCCTGACCAACCTAGCTGTCTTCTACAATGGAGTGACTACATCAGAGGACAAAGGAAGAGCTACTGATGTCACCTATCTGGACTTTGTAAGGCCTTTGATAGGGTCCCCCACAAATTTCTAAATTGGATAGAGATGGATTTGATGGCGGTGATAAGGAACTGGGTGAATGGTTGCATCCAAAGGGTAGTGGTCAATGGCTCAGTGTCCAGATGGAGATCAGTGGTGTCCCTCAGGGGGTCTATACTGGGACAAGTACTGTTTAATATATTCATCAGTGACACAGCAGGATTAAGTGCATCCTCAGCAAGTCTACAAATGACACCAAGCTGTGTGGTGCAGTTGACATGCATGAGGGATGGGACGCCATTTAGGGGGACGTGGATAAATTTGAGAAATGGGCCCATGTGAACCTCATGAGTTCAACAAGGCAAAGTGCAAGCTGCTGTGCCTGTGTCACAGCAACCCTTGGTATCCACACAGGCTGGGGGATGAAGGGATTGAGAGCAGCCCTGCCTAGAGGGCCTTGGGGGTACTGGTGGATGAAAAGCTGGACATGAGCTGGCAATATGCGCTCACAGCCCAGAAACCCAACAGCACCCTGGACTGCATAAGAAGCGGCATGGACACCAGGCTGAGAGACGTGCTTCTGCCCCTCTGCTCTGCTCTGGTGGGATCCCATGTGCTGTACTGTATCCAGCTCTGGGGCCCCCAGTACAAGAAAGGCCTGGAGCTGTTGGAGCAGGTCCAGAGGAGGGCTACAAAACTGATCAGAGGGCTGGAGCACCTCTCCTATGAGGAAAGGCTGAGGGAGGTGGGGTTCCTCAGCCTGGAGAACAGAAAGCTCCAGGGAGACCTTACTGTGGCCTTTCAGGACTTAAAGGGGGTTTATAAGAAAGATGGGGACAGACTTTTTAGCAGGGTCTGTAGCGATAGTACAAGGGGTAGTGGTTTTCAGCTAAAAGAGGGTCAACCCAGACTTGATATAAGGAAGACATTTGTGACAACGGAGGTGGTGAAACACTGGCACAGGTTTCCCAGGGAGGCGGTAGGTGCCCCGTCCCTGGAAACACTCAAGGCCAGGCTGGATGGGGCTCTGAGCAACTTGATCTAGTTGAAGGTGTCCCTGCTCATTGCAGGGGGGGTGGGCTAGATGGTCTTTAAAGGTCCCTTCCAACGCAAACCAACCTGTAATTCTATGATTTTACCTCCTGTGTAGCTGGTGACACATCCTCACACTGTGCAGTTCAGAGATGAAGTGGTGCTGGTCCCTGCCCAGACTACCCCAACTCATCAGGCATGGTCTTCTCTGGATACCAGTTATGTGCTGCATGCTGCCCTCATAAGGTCTGTAAAGCAGAAACTTTAGAAGCAGGATGTGCTTTTGCCATATGGCCGGTCTCCTTGGTTTGGAGAAGAGCACAAAGAAGTCCTTCAGGTAATGCTTGGCCTCTCTGCTGCCAGAAAGCCCCATGTTTTTTCCACCTGCTTCCAGAGATCACAGGGATAGCAAAAGAAAGGTTCAGCCCAAGTTCCTTTTGAAGTCCTCCAGAGCCAATGAATGCCCCTGGCTCCAGAGAAATCACGGGCTTCTGTCAGACAAGAGATTCCATCTGTGGTCCCTCAGCCAAGGAAGGAGTCTTCACACTCAACAGCAGAACCGGGTGTGGAGCTCCTTGAGTCAGGCAGCTGCAGGTTCAGGAGAACAGGCAGGTTCCCAAACAGCTGAATGCACGCCTCTGCCAACCAGCCAGGAGGATCTGGGTCACGTAATGGGTCAACTACAGGTAAGGAGGTATCGATCACAACTGGTGATGTCTGCTCCTTCAGCTGCTGTTCTTGTCCAAGTACCACCAGGGCGTAAGCACATTCTTTGCCTCCTAGGCAGGCAGCAGAAAACTGAGCTCATTCTTTACATAGTTCATTGTGAGCCTGGGCTGCATCAGAAGACACTTTTGGCAGGCTGGGCATCTCTGCAGCAAAGCTTTTGAAGGTCAGCCAGCCCTGACAAGACACTAGGACAGAACAGTAATTTTCAGTTTTTTCCACAATGGCTTCTAAAGATACTCTCCGAGATATGGTCAGGGAAGATAGCTGGGCCACAGGACTGAGATTAAAGCTTCCATGGCAACCTGCGCTCCCACCAGAATGCAAGTAAATCCCAGGTGGGAAGATGACACTAGAAACCGCTCCAAGGATGTTTCTGCCTGTGTAGCACCTGGCCCACTAGGGCTCTTCTCTTTTTAGGAGACATTTTACCCAAGACACCAACCCTGAAAAGCCACTGAGATGCTCTGACTCATTTACCTCCCAGCTTCCACATCCCCTGGGAGTCTCCCCAGGCTCATCTCTATGCAAATACAGCGGACACTGACAGGGTAGGTCTCCTTTCTCTTCCAATGACAAAGATGTTTGGTGGGGTTTTTTACGGAAATCAAGGATCCTTACAGGCCCCAGCCATGACTCCCATCTCCAGCCCCTGCAGCAAGGCAGGTGAACAGTTAAGGAAAAAGGAACACATGGGCTGGGGTGAGCCACGCTGCTTTCATTATTTGGCTGTGACTGAGCTGTTGCTGTTATAGTTTCCACAATCACACATTTAAATAACATAACCCATGCAAAAAGGAAATAAAATAAATAAAAAACCCCACTATGGTCATCCTGTCTCCTAAGTCAAGAGAAGCAGGAGAAGTTTTCCCTGAGCAAGTCTGTGATGTTTCCCTGGTTTTTGCAGAGACACGTTGGATTCACATGGGGCTTGCCCAGATCAAAGGCCTGCCCAAATTGTCCACACACAACTTTCTGCCTGTGAGAGTCATGGGCCCATCTGGGACTCATCCCGCTGCCCAGGGAAGAAGGTCCAGAGCAGGATCCTCCCCATGGCCGCAAACATCCTTGTGCGCCATGATGTCAGTCCCCTTACCCATTACAGCAGCACTGCTTCTCCTCAGAAGGAAAACATTCCCTTGACACTGCTCGATATTGCCAGATGTCACTAACAGGACTGAGGTCTGTTCAGCAGAGTTTATCCTCTACACTCTTATGTCAGCCGCTTGTCTGATCACCTCTGGGTCCCTGGTTATAATTGCTTTAGTACCACAGGGTGGCCTGCTCTCCTTAACAAGGACTTCACAGCTGACCTGATGTCCCTCTGACTGCGTGACAGTCCTGAGCTCTTCATCCTGGCCTCTCCACGTTACGAAAGCAGAGCTTGGACCCAGAAAATGACCAGCTTCGACTTGATTAAAAAGGGGACGGAGCCCTACAGCACCAGCCAGTGGGTCAGCAAGCTCGTGACCTAGTGCTGTGCAGATGTACGGCCATGTCCCTCCAGGTTGGTCCGGGGGCAGCACACCAGAAGAATCCTACACAGTCTTCTGTCCATCTCCCGCTATTGGCAGCCAGGAGAACCTGTGCTGTTCCACAAATACATCACCTTGTCTGCCAAGCAAGACCAGCCAAGTCTACCACCATCTGATCACAGTGCCACTGTGCACAAGCCTTCTCCAGCCATTCAAGCAAGCAGTCACCACCCCGGATTACCATGTTTTCAGTGAGCAGCTGAGCAAGTTCTGGCTTGTCAGCTGCTGTCACCAACCACCTTAGGCATAAGCACCAATCTGATTCAGTTTTTCATGAAGCCATCCACGCACCTTGGGGTTTTAGGGTTTTGTTTCTACAGGATGAACATACTTTGCACTTGAGTGGCTCACCACAGCTCAAACAGCAAAGGGACAGCCACCACCACGCCCACTCATCCATCCATCCTTAGAGCCAAGGCAGCTTTGGAATGGGGAAAAACAGACCAACACTGTGTGAACCAGACAGACCACAGCAGCTTGAGGAAGTGTCATTTCTGATGCCTTCTGCAGCTACTGAGGAAGTCACAGTCCTTGACTGGACTCCTGCCATGCTGCACTGTATCCTCCAGTCTTAAAGGAGGAAAGAAGCACCTCATATGGTAAGAAAGCCATGAAGTGTTTCAGAAGGCATAATCCATGTCAGAAATACCACGCACTCATGCTGCAGTTCTCACGAAGTGCTGCTAAGTCATAGCATTATTTCCTTCTCATCCAAAATAGAAAAACCTTCTACGTTCAGCACTTCTTTGTCATGTCAGGAAAATAATTACCACTATTACCAACCCCCACAGAAGGGAAAAAAAAAAAAAAAGAAGAAGAAAAAAAAAAGCACAGCTGCTTTTTAGTGTTATTGGAAACCCAGGTTTCCGCCTACAAACAGCTGCTGCCAGGAGGAAAAAAAAAAAGCCCCCTGCCAAAACAACAAAGAAATTTTCCACCTGACATTAAGTCAAAAAGAGTCAGCAGGAGAATTCCGAGCACTTGGCAACCCAGGGAAGACAGAGGAGGTTCTGCTTCAGGCCATGGTGCTGCTGAATGCTGCCTGATGCAATTGCTATACACAGATAAGGCTTCCCAGGAAGACCTTCTGGAGGAACACCTCCAGAGACACCGCCTGCGCTGCCTGTACATGCGTGTTCTGACTGCCTGAGTCCTCCCACCTTCCTCTTTCCCACAGCACTGGTCAGGTTTTACACAGACATGGTCTGGCTCAGAAAGACCACAGTATTTTCACAGATGCATGTCACTTGAGACAAAGCTTCTCAGAGCCCCAGCCACAGCCTGCAGGGGAACCTGCCCTGGGGATGCGCCCCTGGACCGGCAAGGTCTTGGGTTGAAGTGCCCATGGAGGAGAGGAATGGCACGGGACCCCGTGCAACCTGCAGACACATGGCTTATTGGTGAGGGCACAGACTCAGTGCTGCTGGGACCTGGTGCCAGCGCTGCTGGCAAGGTGGCTCCATGCCAAGCCCTGGAGCAGGGCTTTGTTGCAGCAGAACAACAGAGGAAGTTACCAGTGGCCGCTGGCTGGCTGAAGGGTGAAGCTGAAGCTCCACAGCATCACCTAGTAGAGCCATCTTCCAAGAGGCCCAGAGGAATTTGTCATGTAGCATCTTTAAACAAAAGCCAAGTAACACCTGGTCAGACTCAGGGAGAACACATGTTGTAGTTTGCCTGAGAACAGACACAAACATCAAGGAACAGGGTGAGCGGTCCTGCCAGATCACATCTATTTCTGCCACATAGTCATGAAGATGGTCCCTTTGTCTCTTTCAGCTTGACCAGATGTACTGCTGGAGGCCAGAAGTTATTAGTGACCACGAGGCACAAGTTAACCATTCACTGGTGCTCTTCCCAACCAATCTGCAGGGCAGTGCCAGCTGTTAGCTTGCTTTCTGAAGTCATTTGCAAGTCTACACCCTCATTGTGCTCCGCTTTCCTGCGGACATAAAAGATCCCACAGCTGAATTACTTTTTGTCCTGGTTTCGGCTAGCATAGAGTTAGTTTTCTTCTTAGTAGGTGGTATAGTGCTGTGTTGCTGTGGTTTAAATTTCGTACCTTGATAGCAATAACTAAAAACATTACTGTGTTAAGTAATGTTTGCACTAAGGCTTTTCAGTTTCTTGGGCCCTGCCAGCAAGAGGGCTGGAGGGGGCATAAGAAATTGGGAGGGGGCACAGCTAGGACAGCTGACCCAAACTGGCTGAACGGATATTCCATACCACAGAACATCATGCTCAGCATAGAAACTGGGGGAGCTGGCCAGGCTTGCTGCTGGCTGTTCAGGCACTGGCTGGGCATCGGTCAGTGAGTGATAAGCAATGATATTGTGCATCACTTTGGGGGTTTTTCCCCCCCCTCTGAGTTTGATTTCTCTTTTTGCTATATCCCTTTTCATTCCAATTATTAGTAGTATTTTTTTCATTTCAATTATTAAATTGTTATTACCACAACCCATGGGTTTTACCTTTTTCCAGTACTCCTCCCCATCCCATGAGTCGGCTTGGGGGAAAAGAAAAAAAAAGAAAGAGTGAGCAAGCAGCTGCATGGTACTTAGTTGCGTGCTGGGGTTAAACCATGACAGTTTTAAAATATGAGGTTCTGGGCATAGCATGCAAAGACTTCAGGCACCAAATAAAAATTGTTTTAGCAAAGGCTTATGTATTTAGAGTAAAGGGGAGAAGTAAGAATAGCTTTGTGTATGGTCCATTACACACAAACTGAGGAAAACAATAAACAGAATGTTCAAGGTGGAAAGGAGAAAAATCGATACCTCCCCTCCAGAACAGCTTTCACTTCTAAAAATAAACTTGTGTGGAAGTGCGTGAAGATCATCCCTTTAGCTATATCTATCTGGACAAGAACTGACAGCCCTGAAAGAATATTCCTCTCTAATTTCCAAGAGTAACTTACTTTCACAGTGATAAAAAGAACTGTCTCCCTCAGTGTGTCGTCAGATCCCCTTCCCCAGCTTCTGTGTGCACAATACCATGAAACCAAGAAGCTAGCCCAGTTTGCAACAATGTCATGCCACTTAGAATTTGCGCAACGGGGGCGGGGAAGATTCTGTGCAGAACTCCACGTATTGGCACTGATCTCGACGTCCTGGTGCAGACCTTGGACCAAAACCCCTGCCTGTAAAGTTTGGCACTCTGGAGTATTTCCAGTGTCTTCCTGGGACTGTTTACCCAGAAGAAATCTCACCTCAGCGTACACAAGTTCAGGGCAGGCAACAAACCAGGTTCCTCCGCATCTGTGGGTAAAGATGATCTTTACCCATGCCTCAGATTTCACCAAGCATGGAGACTTTATGCTGGGAAACCACTTCTGCATAGCCTTTTGGTAAATGCCAACAAACGAAGAATAAAGGGGGAAATACATGCCCTTGAAAAATACTGATTTGGGAATTTCGTGCTGCACACAGAGCCACTTCATGGAAGCCTAACAGCTTGTCTTCAGCTTTAAAAATGCCAGGCTTTTTGCAAGAATTAGATCCCAGGTAACTAACCAGCATTAAACACACTTCTCTATTTGCTAGCAGCTTGCTCAGCAAGAATTTAGAGTGTCATTTACTGAAACTTAGACGAGCGAAATGCAGGATAAATCAGATAGCACTACACTTGGAAATGCGTGCCATATGCCTTGCTACCAACGGCTAAACTACAGAAGCAAAGGAGTCTCCACCACAGCAAGCTCCACACTCAGCTGCAAGGCCATAGGCAGACGAATGCCACCACTTCTGCTGCCAAGCCACTCTTTCCCAAAGCAGCTGCATCTGGTACAGGACATGACCGGGAAGCTTGGGTGGAGAAGAACTTCACCTGCCATCTCCTGGAAGGCTTCACTGGCTTCTTTCAAGCCCCCTATCCATCCAGAGCCCTCTCACCCCTCTACTCTTGTCTGAGAAAGACCTGTCTCCATCTCTATTATCCCTGTAGCGTCATGGACCTGGACAGAGGGCCAGCCTCTTCCTTGCAGTTGTGCTGCATCCTTGCAATTATTTGCTTTTGGCCTTCCCACCAGTTTGGTCCCACAGCTTACTCATCAGTCTTCCTAGAGCTGCACGGGCAGATTCACAAATGGAGGGATGGGGCAAGGGTCACGTGCCTCTCTAGCTGATGTCAGTTGGAATTTATGCAGGGAGAATGAAATGCTGCCTTGCAGACTTCCAGAATTTATTTTTTTTTTCTTTTCCAGCCTGGATTTTTATCCAGTTACACGATAGCCCTCTGAACATTTCTCTCTCTGCCTTGCTACAGAGAACCCCATATGGGAGCGGGAACAGGACCACAGAAAGAGCCAAAGCAGAGGAAACGATTCACTGAGGGCCTCCTATTTAACATGACTATCATTTCCATCTCCAGTTCTGGAGGTTCTGGGCCAGCTGGACTGCCCCTCCAGGACAAGGCCCCCATAACTAATGGGTTTCCCAACACTTCTTGCCTTACAGCCCCTTTAGAGCATTCAGCCTTATCTCCCACATCCCATCAGCAGGTTGTCTCAGCCAAATCTGCCAGGAAGGAAAAATTTCAGATAGCTTCCCAGTACTGCAGTAAACCCGTCTTCAACACGGGAGCCACAGACAAGCTGTCACAGAGTAGTAGCAAAAATGTGTGATGCTCAAGAGGTGGAGACCAGCATGCAAATCCAGAATAGGTTATACCCAGGTGGAAGCTGGCAGGTATGTTGTCAGCGGTTAGATAGCCATCATGAGCACATACAAACGGAACAAATCCAATCACTTTGGCCAGCAACACAAATCTGTAACACCTCCCAGCCCAGCCGAATACACAATGCCACCCCGCCCTTATCTGCTGTCCTTCACAGAGCCTGATCTCTGTGCTCCAGCTGCCCTGCAGAGATCCCGCCTTTGCCTATTGAGACCACCGTCCTTTGTAATGAAGATGCTCTCCAGAATGCTGGATCTGATGTTTGCATGTTAAAGCCACTCTGACTTTCCGCTCCCCCCAGCTCAGGTGACATTCCTCTCACAGTATTATCCCATTGTTAAAAGGCAAAAATAATTGACTATGAATTCGACAACAGTGAGGGGTTGGGAACTTATCTGCTCGTTTTGTTGTCGGTTTGGGGGTTGCGGGGGAGGGGGGGGGAGGGGAGTGAGGCATGTATAGCTTCCTCCCCTGAAAAAGAAAATTACCTCACGGCGTTTGGTGCAAGATCAGGCCCAAAACCCACTGAACAAGTCCCCTGAACGAAGTCAGGCACACGAAACTCTAAGTAACGACCATTTCATTCACACAGACACCGTCCAAGCAGCTACCACCCAGCAAGACGGGTATTTCTGGATAGCAGCTAACAGCAGGGCACTAGACCAGAACTCAGAGGTGCTGGCTTTCTGCTGGAGTCCTGGGTTCGTGGATTTCTCCCACCGTATCAGCCTGGCGACCGGCTAAGCCAGCCCGGTAGCACCGGTTTCTTTGATGACAGTTTTGGGGCAGACGCGCCTGCCGTTGGCGTTGCCTCCAGCAGCAAAGCAATTTTCCACGTGGCTTTGGAGAAACAGCCGATGCGGAGCGCAACCGGCGGCACTACTTACTGCACCACCTCATCGCTCCAGCCGCTTTGGAGCGTCCCGGCGGACCCGCGCGGCTCCGCACCTGCGCTGGCACCGGGATCCACCGGGGCCCAACCCACCCGCCCGCCGAGGCAACGCCGGTCGGGCCCCCGGCCCGCCCCGCCAGACGCTCCGCGGCTCCCGGCCCGCTCCTCGGCGGAGGCTGCGGCGGGGGCCGCGCCGACCGACGCGGGGAGCCCGCCCGAGGGGCCCCGGGGCAGCCGCGGCCGCTGCAAGGGGCGCAGGGCGGAGCCCGGCCGGACCGAGCCGGCGGCAAGGAAAAGCGGCCCCGCAGCCGCCGCGCCGTCGGGGGCTCCCGCAGCTCCCGGCACGGGAGGGGACCCCCGCCCGCCGCCGCCGCTGCTGCGGAAGCTGCCCCGTTACCTGCTGCCAGACGCGGAGCGCGGAGCCCGCGGCGGCGCTGGCGGCGGGGCAGGTGCGGCCTCTGCCCGGGAAGGCGGGGCCGGGCAGCGGGGCGGGGCCGGGGGGCGGGTTGCCCCGCCCCTGCCGGTGGAAGGGGGCGGGGCGGGGGCCGGGGGCGGGGCGGGGTGTCCCCGGGGGTGCCTGATGGAGGTGAAGCTGCTGCACGCCGTTGCCCGCCGGGTCCGAGCAGCAGCGGGACTGGGAAGGTGCCCCAAAGGCACGCCGAAACCCACACGCCCGGGGCTGTTGCTTACATCATCCAACACCAGCACCCGCAGCCTCAGCTTGTTCCCCTCTCCGGTTTATCAGCCCGTGCGTGTACAGCGTGGGTCCCTCCAGCAGCCAGCCACAGATACTGGCAGCCCAGTATAGCTCCCCCTTGGGTCCCAGCGTCACCAGTCGCTGGCACCTACAAGCCCATACAACGCCCTGAAGCCGTGGCCCCACTCCAGCTGCTGGACCAGACCCTCCCGCGCACACCAAACATACAGAGCTGCCCAGGACTGCCCCGGTTGCCCCAGTAGCCAGCCCCTCCGGTGGTCTCACCCCTAGAGACCCCCACTCCCCAAGTCCATGGCCACATAACCTCCTCGCCGCTCACCCAGCTGGATCATCACCAGCACTTGCACGCTCGCTTGCACACCCACACCACACACCCCAGAGTCCCTCACTCAGGTGGAGCTGTATCAGGCAACAAGACAGGCTGCTCTGACCCGTTGCAGGGCATGGCCAGACAAACATCCTGACCAGAAGACAGTTTCTATGCTGCCGGCCATTTTTATTGTCTTAACCCTCTGTTTTCACTTGTTGGTTCTCCCCAAACCATGTCAATTCCTGTGTTTCCCCCACATTTGGTTCCTCCCCTGGGCATCCTGTGTAACAGGCTTTGCAGAATCTCGGAACGCTCTTCCCCTGCACCCCACAGCATGTTGATGGCAGAGTCCCAGGGTGCTCAGACACAGACTCCTTTTGATGGTTTCATGCCTGGACTGTGGGGCTGAGGCTTTCCTGGGACAGCCCTGGGAGGGCCCTGGACAGATTTGCCGTTCCTTTGAGTCCCTAATTTGTGTTTCCAACTCCCTTTGTGCCTCTGTGCTCCTTACGGCTTGTGGAAGCGGGCCTCTCGTGGGCTAGTGACTACCGTATGGGCCTGGGAGTAGACAGGGCAGGGCATTATTTCGGCTTCCTACCCTGCTATTGCCCCTCCGTACTCCTCCGTGGGTGTGCAGAGCCACTTTTATCACGTAACACAGTGTGCAGTGCTCTTGCTCCTGGTACTCTAGGCACAAAGGGCTTAGTGGTGCTAAGGACAAAGAAAGTGGGGTGCAGGGCTGCTTGGACATCGCCTGGCACTGCACGACTTTCATTTGGCACTGCACAAATGGGGACACAGGAACCTACAACCACTGTGTCAGCTCTTCTTTTCCCATCTCTGACACCAGCCTTTGCTGCAAAAATGCCCTGCTCTGTGTTTAAATTCCCCTGCAACTGTCTGCAGCTCTTTATTTAGCACAAGGCTGGTCAGGAAACAAAGACTCATATACTGAAAGGTATTGATTTTTTCTGGTTTGTGCCTTTCTGGTTTTGCTCTTTCATACTCTCTAATTAGCCAGAACACTTCTGCACTGCGGGCCTTTACCTTTGCTGCTCTTTCTGTTCCTTTTTCAGAGACTTGAAACCCTCTCCCAAATCAACACACCCACAGAAACGATGGTTATTTTTCTTCACTGCTGCTGTAAAAGCTGAGTTTGTCTGGCACCTTTCACAATCACTACAACTTTGTAGTTGTTTGACCCATCAAAGGTCATTGAGCATTATGTGAGTGACACAAACTACCTCAGAATCATAAAATCACAGGTTGGTTTGCGTTGGAAGGGACCTTTAAAGACCATCTAGCCCACCCCCCCTGCAATGAGCAGGGACACCTTCAACTAGATCAAGTTGCTCAGAGCCCCATCCAGCCTGGCCTTGAGTGTTTCCAGGGACGGGGCACCTACCGCCTCCCTGGGAAACCTGTGCCAGTGTTTCACCACCTCCGTTGTCACAAATGTCTTCCTTATATCAAGTCTGGGTTGACCCTCTTTTAGCTGAAAACCACTACCCCTTGTACTATCGCTACAGACCCTGCTAAAAAGTCTGTCCCCATCTTTCTTATAAACCCCCTTTAAGTCCTGAAAGGCCACAGTAAGGTCTCCCTGGAGCTTTCTGTTCTCCAGGCTGAGGAACCCCACCTCCCTCAGCCTTTCCTCATAGGAGAGGTGCTCCAGCCCTCTGATCAGTTTTGTAGCCCTCCTCTGGACCTGCTCCAACAGCTCCAGGCCTTTCTTGTACTGGGGGCCCCAGAGCTGGATACAGTACAGCACATGGGATCCCACCAGAGCAGAGCAGAGCAGAGGGGCAGAAGCACGTCTCTCAGCCTGGTGTCCATGCTGCTTTTTATGCAGCCCAGGATACCTTCTTAAAATACAACAACATCGCATTTGTGACCAGAGGAAGACAAAGCAGCTCAGAAGACAAAAGAGGTGTGAAAGATGTGTGGCAGAGCTGGTTGCGCTGGAGTCCTTCCAGAGAAGTGGCACCTGTGAGAAGGGCATGTGTGGGTCCGAGCCCTTCTGTGTGCTCTCTCTCCCCGGTGGGAAGACCTGTTTGGCAGGCCAGTCTGTAGTTTGAACCAGGGCATCTCTCTGAATCTCTCCTGTAGATCTCTCCTGCCTCTGTGCCCATAAGAAGGGACCGCCTTGCCTGTTTACAGCTCACCCTGATGCTCTGACTAATAGCTGGCTGCTTAAGCGTGGACAGCAAATCAGGCCAAGAGCCAGCACCGAGAAGCTCCAAAGCCTGCTGTGCAGGCACCCCTCACCGATCTGTTGTTAAGGAAACCCTTTCAGATCCCTTAGCAAGGAATAGACAGATTAACCCACGAAGCAGAATAGCTCAAATATACCAGAGCCAAACTATACAGTCCCCAATTTGCCCTTGAAACATCCATCTTCCTTCTCACCTCTTTGTCAATGTGTTTCAAGACAAGAAGCTCAAAAAGGAACCCACAGTTTTTCATCTGTGGTAGAAGGCAAAAAGGAAACAGTGTGACAAGAGAAACACTTCTGTTAACGATATAAGCGACCAGAAAACATTTACCCTGAAGGTAGAAACGCATTCAGACCCTCCCAGACTGACAGGTAGCATGCTATAGGCTCTGATTCTACTTAGAGTAGCGATTGCTTCTTAAAGCGATACAGACAAATGATGTCTCCTTTCTGGTTCTCTTCAGCATAAACATCAGTGCATTAAACCTGAAGACACCAGGAATCATGTTCAACCACTTGGTGCATGGGCAGAGCAAGCTGTGGTTACATGTCACAGTTTTGGTGGGATCACATTTCCTATTGGCTCTGTCTCTCCCTGTCCAGATCACAGGTAAATGGATGGTAAGTCTGAAGTATTTGCCTTGAGGCTCTGGCATTGATTTTTAGCATTTATTTTTTTTTCACTTCCAAGTGAAGCTTTTAGGGCTGGTTTCACCCCCTGCATGTACAAAGCAGCACAGAGGTTCTCGCAGCAGCTTGGGCAGCATCATGAGCAGCAGGGGCACCTGTTCATCTCCTCCCAAAATTAAGGGGAAAGAGCAGGAAGAGAAATCTTCCCTTGGGATGCCAGGAGTGCCAGGGTACCCTGAGCCCTTTGTGCTGTACTCCCAGACCACAGCAGACTGATAGGACTGGCTTAATGGAGATAAAACAGACCTGGAGTGGTGGGGACATCCCTGGGATGCCTGAATTGAGAACCGATGGGGGATTTCAAACTATCTGGCCTCACGTGACCTCAGTAAGGCAGATTCCAATATGACTGGTCAAATAACACTGCTTTCAGTATTGTGTCTCCCAGAAGAAAATCACAGCTTGGGAATGCTGACTTCGGTGATGCACAAAAGATGAGCCCCAAGCCGTAGCAGATCCCCAGTGACACCCGAAGGTCATTGGGGTGTCACACACACTGGGATGTCACACACACCCTCTGTGAAGGGGTCCCTGAAGATGCTGGCTGGCCCTGAGCCTGCGCAGCATCCAGAGGGTGCGGCACAGGGAGGCACATGAGGGATGGGTGCAGGGATGGCACCCCAGACATTCAGCTGCCCTGAGAGGTCATTGTGCTGCCAGCCTCATGTCACAGTTTTGGTGGGATCAGGCCTGGACACTTTCTGAGGCCAATAAAAGCTGACCATTTCCCCTCAGTGCCTGTCTATGCCTGGTCCATCCTGGCAGAAAGATGGGTGGAGGCAAGGCCCATGTCAGCAGGCAGAGCTGGAGGGCCCCTGTGCTCCCTCTTCTCCACACTGAGCAGAGCTGGCACCCTCGGCCGTTGCCTGTGCCTCTGGCACTCCAGCTCTGGACCAGCTGGGGCCTCTGCTGGCCTCGCTCCGTGGGACCTGTGTTTTGAGTCAACCTCTGTCCTCAGGGTGTCCCAGCAGTCTGGCTGGACCCCCTCAAGCTGCCGTTCTACTCGCCTCTCTGTGATTCAAACCAAGGACTTTGAACATTTCAGTTCTATCCTAAACTTGGTCTGTTGTACCTAATGTTTGCACGGCACTGCATCACCACGGTCTCATAAAGAACCTCCCCATTGCAGGGGGGTGTAGGAGCACCTACATGAGCCACTGGCCCCTCTGTTTTTCAGACCCTCCTCCAGTGCTCTGGTGCTCTCATCAATGGCAGTGAGAGCAGTGCTGCATGCCATCCATGGGCAAGTCCCTCCCCAGCAGTGCATGATCAAGGCTTTCCTTCTAGTCCCAGCATCAGGGCATTCCTGCTGCCCTTCATCTCTTCTTTTACAGCCATGTCTATGACTTGCCAGGAGCACTTTCATGCCTTGTGCCTCTCATTCCGAAATCATACCCAGGCAAGGCTTTCCTTACAGAGACTGAAACAGGTTTTGTATCCCTGAACCAGCAGCAATTTTCTGTCAGCCTGGAGTATGTTCAGGTACCGGTGTGGCGCCGTGCTGCAGGACACAAGATTCCAAGCAAGAGATTCTCATTCTCTCCTGCTCCTCTTGCAAATGCGAGCAGTGGAGGAATGGAGTGAAAAGCTGATCGTATGTATAGCCTTGGCTTCCCTCCTTGCCCCTGTGAGCCCCGCTGCTTCCTATGTTGGGCTCCATGGCTGCAAAGGCAGAGGATCCTGAGTGGAAAGGATGCACCAGGGTCTGCTGCAGCAGAAGTAGCAGGGCTGGGCTGTGCACACGGGCATCTTGAGTCAGGAGGAAGAGCCAAGAGGTATCTATGCTGCCCATTTTGTATTTTGGAGTTGAACAAAACTCTCTGACCAGACTCAGGGGTGTGTCCCATCAGAGTCTGAGAAAATGCAGACTTGGTGGTCCCACAGCCTCCCTGGGCCCCTTCATGACAACGGGACCTTCTTTGGCTATAGCCTGCTAAGGAGGGATGGGATCCACCTGTCTAGAAGAGACAAGGGACTCTTTGGCAGCAGGCTGGCCAGCTTGGTGAGGCGGGCTTTAAATTGCAGGGCTCGGGGGCATGGGTCCAAATTGGCAATGCTCACGCCATCGCATCAAACTGGGGAATAAGCCAGGCCAACCAGAACAGTGATGTATGCTCCTTAGCTGCCTGCCAAGCTGAGCGCCAGGCAGCCAGCCACCCCAAGGAGCACGTGTGGCTATGGTGGATCCACTTGCACCTCTCCAACCTACCTCTCCAAAATAGTGGTACCCCAGCACACACAGCATGGAGAAAAAGCAGGAAGAATTAGAGACCTGTGTGAGGTCGCAGGGCCGTGATCTCATTGTAATTACAGACACGTGAGGGGATAGCTTGCACGACCTGAATGCTGTCATGGTTGGCTGCGTACATCTTAGGAGAGACAGGGCCAGCAAGGAGAGGTGGTGGATTTGCTCTTGGTGTGAGGAGCAATAGGAATGTATCGAGCTCTGCCTAGGGGAGGATGCAGAACGAGTCGAGAGCTTACCGGCCCCGTGTCTGCCTGGATCCGGCAGCCCCAGCCCGCAGCCGGTACCCGGGCATGGCGTTCCCTGGGCCCACGGCGCGGTGGAACCTCTTCCCACGGTGCCACCCATGCCCTGGCTAGCACAGCCCTTGCTGTGTGGGCACGCTGCCCGCCCCTGCCACCTCGGTGTCTGGGCCTTCCCCACAGGCACTGCTGCTCTCCAGCCCCCCAGCCCCACCTTCAGCCATTCAGTAAATGGTTTCATGAATACACTGAAAGGACCACCGTGGGCCCGAGGTGGAGTTCACACACTGCTCCGCTCGGCCGCCAGTCTCTGGTCTTTCTTTTTCAGCACTGGTCAGGTGGATGCCCTTTCCACAAGGCAAGGAGATCCACGGCTCGTTGCCCTTCAGCAAAGGGGAAGAAGCCACCTCCCCACCAGGAAGCCCGGAGGGGGCAGAGCTTTCCCATTCAGGGGGGAAAAGCAGCAGAAGCCAGACCCTGCCTGTGCTGGGCCACAGACACAGAGCTGTGGCGCTGGATCAGCAGAAGCTCCTTAGGAACTCGCCGAAGGCGTACAGGCCTACATCTGTCTCTGTTTCAGTCACATCCATCAAGGACGCACTTCAGCCAAGATCGAAACGCCACCCGCTTCCAAGCTGGACAGGAGAGCCCATGGCAGACAGCGAGACAGCAGAGGCAGCTGGATGCTTCTCATGGATGCTTCCCCTTCCCAGAGCGGTCATCCCAGAGCAGGCAGAACCACTGGGAGTGGAGTCACAGCTGATGCCAGGGCTGGAGCTTCACCGTGTGGAAAGGCAGCTGCCCACGGAAGACACGCATGCCTCTTGGTGTCAGCCAGCAGCCCCCAGCAATGGGAGAGAAGCCACCCACATCGGGGCTGTGCAAGCTGACTTTGCCAATAACGAAGATGCTGGAGAGCCTGGCGGCAAAGCTCTTGCCGTTGGTATCCTTCACATAAGCCACGTCAAATCACTGGCCAGTGATCATCCCGATATGGCCCAGGCTGGCACCACCGGTCACCATGCACAGGTTACGTGGGGTGAAGGAAGACAGGCATGACAAGAGCTGGCACCAGGGGCCATGGTGAAGCCCTTCCACTTGGGCTCTTTGAGGAGCACCGCTGGAGAAGGGGAGGGACAGAGCTGCGCTGGCCCATAGAGTGGTCGCTGGAGCACCTGGTGACACCCACGTCCCACAGGAACCTTGAGAAGCCAAATTGCTCTCTGGCCCTAAGGCTGGTGCCGAACATTCCCCACCACCTTCTTGGCTGTGTCAGCACCAAGGAGGCAACCCTGCTTCATCGTCCGGGTTGTGAGTGTGATCCCTCGCACACTTCACCTCTGGAGGAAAGTCACTGGAGGAGAGCAGCCTGCGAGGGACCTCCCAGAGCCTGCTGGGGAGAGGCTGGTCCCTCCACAGCCCATGGAAACTCCTGGGAGCACCCCAGCACGCCCAGTGGCTGCTGAGCCTCCCCTGAATTTCTGTAGGCAGGCACCAGAGCGTCCCCAGGCCTGGGAGCCCAGTGTGGGAGCAATGCCTGGGGACAAGGCCCAGGGTGGTGGCACCCAGAACTGTTGAATGCACACCCCAACACAGAGGGGTGAGCCCCTGCTCAGCATCTCCCAGTCCCAGGGGAACTCAGCCCCACAGGCTGGGGGACACCTGCCCTCTCCCCAGCCCCTCACGGACCCAGGGGTCTCTGCCAGGGGTATGGGACACGCTACAGCGGGCAGGGGAAGAGCACAAAGCTTATTAACGGGATGCCCAGGGGAGGAACCAAATGTGGGGAAACATGGGAATTGACGCAGTTCAGGCAGGATGAACATGTGAAAACAGAGGGGTAAGGTGATAAAAAGGGTCAGCAACACAGAAACTGATTTCTGATCGGGATGCTTGTCTGGTCATGCCCTACGCTGGGTCAGCATAGCCTGTCTTGCTGCCACCTTAATTCAACTCCACTTCTAGCATCCTTCTTGAATGAGGGACTCTGCACAGTGTGCATGTGTTTTCATGGTGGTCTCAGGCCACAAAGGGGAGCACATCGAGGCTGCTGGTGCTGTCTGCATTTGCGTGAGTGCTCAGGGCTCCTGTCTGCACTGATGCGTGTGGCCAGCCATGTATATGTGACACATATATCCACAGCCATGTACCTGCGAACTTGTATTGGGTTTCACGGCACAGTTTTGGGAGCAGGGGGGCTACAGGGGTGGCTTCTGTGAGAAGCTGCTAGAAGCTTCCCTTGTGTCAAATGGAGCCAGTGCCAGCTGGCTCCGAGATGGATCCACCACTGGCCAAGGCTGAGCCATCGTAACATGGCTCATAACGTAACATCGTACATAGGTACCTCGTTATGGGATATGTTAATGTTTAAGAAGGCGGGGAAAACTGTGCAACAGCAATAGCAGCTGGAGAGAGAAGTGAGAAGAACAACTCTGCAGACACTCAGGTCTGCGCAGGAGGCCATGAGGTGCTCCAGGCACTGGAGCAGAGATTTTCCAGCAGCCTGTGGTGAAGCCCACGGTGTGAGGTAGGCTGTCCACCCTCAGGCCGTGGAGGCCCACAGTGGAGCAGATCCCCACCTGCAGCCAGAGAGGGCCCCCCACCAGAGCAGAGGGATGCTCGAAGGAGGCTGTGACCCATGGGCAGCCCACGCTGGAGTGGGCTCCTGGCAGGACCTGTGGTCCCGTGGAGAGAGGAACCCGGGCTGGAGCAGGTTTGCTGGCAGGACTTGTGAAACCGTGGGGACCCACACTGGAGCAGGCTGTGCCTGAGGGGCTGCACCCCACGGAAAGGACCCACGCTGGAGCAGTTTTGTGGGAAAGGACTCAAGCTGGAGCAATTCATGACTGACTGTCTCCCACTGGAGGGACATCATGCTGGAGCAGGGGCAGGGTGTGAGGAGCCCTTCCCCTGTGGAGGAAGGAGTGGCAGAGGCAGCGTGTGATGAACTGACCACAGCCCCTGTTCCCCATCCCCCTGCGCTGCTGGTGGGAAGGAGGGAGAGAAATTGGGAGTGAAGCTGAGCTCAGGAAGAAGGGAAGGGGGTAGGGGGAAGGTGTTTTTGGGATGTGCTTTTATTTCTTATTATCCTATTTTAATTTGAATAGTAATAAATTAAGCTAACTTCCCCAAGCTGAGTCTGTTTTGCCCATGATTATAATTGGTGAGCGATCTCTCCCTGTCTTTAACATGCCTCACGAACCTTTTGTTATATTTTCTCTCCCCTGTCCAGCCGAGGAGGGGAAGTGATAGAGCAGCTTTGGGGGGCACCTGGTGTCCACTCAGGGTCAATCCACTGCAGCACTGTAAGGGTGTGCATGTGTATGCACATGCTTTCTGTTAATAGCTGCTCAGCCTCACTGCTGGCTGAGCCTGGGTGCAGCAGCCTCACCTCTCTTGGGCTGCTGGATCCAGCCTTCCCTACAGGGAGCAAAGATGACTTTTTCACGAGTGAGCCAGTTCCAACAGTCTGGCAGAAGCAGACAGGGGAGGCTGGAGCATCGGCACTAGCCCCCTCCATGCTGCAGCTTGAGGCTGCTGTGCTGGTCTCCTTCCAGCTCTGTGCAGCAACCACTACAGGTACAGCCTCAGGACAGACAGAGATGGCCTGAGTATGACATCTCGGTGAGGCGGCAGGTGGAGGTGGCGAATGGAAAAGCAGAACCCCTTGTTGGATGCGTGCTTCCTCTAGGAACTGCAAATTAAGCTTTGCTGCCTGAGCACTAACCTGTCTGCCAATGCAGGCAGCGTGGAGTAAAGCCACATCATCACACGGAGATGCGTGGTGCGATGGTGACCTCTGATGGTAAAGGGAATACTGCTACAGAAAATCAACCTGTGTCACCATCTGGCCCCCTGAGGTGCCAAACCCCAGGTGTCCAGACATGTGGTGAGCATGCAAGGGTCTGAGGGGAGAGGCCAGACCAGTCTTGCTACTCCTTCTCCTCCTGCTACGCATCAAGAACTGTTCCCCTGCCCCAGGTCCCCACTAAGCAGGACGTAGCTGGTGAGGCTGCTGGGGAGATATGAGCCACAGCAAAAGGGAGCAAAGGGGATTGGGGAGCTGGGTAGAAGCACAACACAGCTGTGAAGTGGGAGGCTTCCAGCTCAAGGTGCCCTAAGGACTCAGCTGTTCGTGTGGTTGGCGCCGTCTCTTCGCCCTGTGTCTCTCTGGGCCCCACTGTGCCTTTTCACTGTGCCCACTGCAATGCACAGGTGAGAGGAGGGCATGAGGCTTCCTCTCCTGGAACTGTTACGCTGTGTTTTAGCAGCTCTGTGTGGATTTACATTGCTGGACTGTCTGCTCTGGTATCGTTTTGCTCCTTTTAATCACCCAGTTTACACAACCCCCAGGATACCCTGTAGGCCTGAACACTGCCTCATTATTTGCTGCTTGCTCTGCAGAGAAATAACATCTCTCCCCCAGTCCTATTGCCATCTAAGGGTGTCACTCTCCCCAGCAGCACTATACCAAATGTACCCCTGCACAAGAACCTGTGCAGCCTCCTACGTTGTTCCTCGAAGAGGTCAGTGCGATGTGGTTTTAAAATTTTTCCCCTGCTTAAGCTCCTTGTAATTTGGCTTTCCCTTTGGATTAGCCATCCAGCTGACAGCTCTGCCACAGCACGGTGTTAGCAGGACTAGATGTAGATTCCGTTTTGGAATCTCATTCAACAAAGTTACCTGTGCCAGAGAGTCTTCCCCCTTGTACAGTTGCCAAGAGTCCTGCTGGAAAGGTGTGACTGACACTGCTGGCTTTCCTGGCCCTAAGTAGCTGCCGTTAGCTGCAATACATGCCAGAGCTTCTGGCTGGAATTAGTTGAAAGGAAAAGACTTCAGATTTGATAAAGTCAAGAGGCAGAGCTCTAACCGTGGTAGACTTTTTCTGTCTGCGGGGAGACACGGACAATATTACATGCCTCAGAACTGAGGAGAGAGGATGAATGGACACAAGACCATGCCACCTCTGGGTGTCTGTTACTGTAGCCCTACTGAGTGAGCAATGGGCACTGATCTTGCAGTGCAGCTGCCTCAGGCACCACCTATGATAGCTGCATTTATCGGTGCACCATCTGACTAGACAAACTTACTGGAAACTTGCAGAACGCTATATAACAGCCCTTGTCATCTCTTCTGACCTTCACACTGACGTGCGGAATCGAACTCTACCGCTCAAGGAGTTACAAAGCAGGTATGTTTATTGCGGCGCTGAGTGCAAGGGCGGTCGCTCCTCCTCACTTGCACACCGTTTCAACAAGCAGCCCGATATTTATTATACAAAGTCAGGCATATACAGAAAGGTTTCCGAACATTCAGAATCCCCCTCTGGCGCCTCTTCAAGATGTATTTTCCAACTCCTTGGGCAGTTCCCTGAAGTTCCTGTTTATCTTTGCATACATTAATTATGCAGACATTAATGCTTGGTCCTTCCTTATTGTCCACTCTGAACACTCAAGCTAATACGTGCCCACGGGGCCGGTTTTAATCTGTATCACCACGATGCCCCGCCGGGGGATCCATCCTCTTTGGGGTGGGGGCCGTTGGAGAAAAGGACGAACTTTTCCCCTGGTTTGTTTTCTTTTAGCAGTTAGCATGCCCTAGTCAGACGGCTCCTTATTGACATTCTCGTGGAGCTCATCTCCATCGGTACTAACTGTCCCTTCGCCAAGCGCTGAGCTCCTGCCCTTCGCTCTTCCTCTGGGGCTGATGTTTCTGTTACCTGTGCAGCTTCTGCCTGCTGCAGAGTTTTACATTTTTTTCACTATACCAACGCCAGAGGCTGCAGATCCAGGCTGGAAAACAGGAAATAAAGATGAAAGCTGTTCACTAGTGACTGTCCCAAAAGAAAACAGCCTGTGGACAGAAATGGCAGACCAAGTCTCACAGGCAATACTGCATGGGCAGTCCTGTTTGGGAGCTTCTGCCAGAGCATTCTCGTTTGAAGGAGACCTGCCTTGCATTACATCAACCAGCCTAAGCTGGTCTAACTCACCCTTTGCCCTGGTTAAGGCTGGGTTAGATACCGGTATCTTCTCGTGTGCCTGTGCAGCACTGCCTGCAGTAGATGCATCGGTCCTGGACTCAGCGTACATATGGTCTTTAGTCACACTATCCGGTCTTCAGACCAGCAGAATTGAAAGCAGTAAGTATGGATGCTCCAGCTGCAAGGCACTGGGAAGCCAAGACACTGAGCATTAGACGCCAGCAGCAAGGGCCACGCACACTATTAGTGTGCTCACACACTAGGAGAGATGGCATTACCCTCTACACCAGGCCTGAGAAGCTGGATGGCATCAGTGGGGTGGGTGGGAACTGTCCCTTCAGCTTCAATTGGCAGTCACATTAATTTGCTTTTCGGCCTGGTTTGATGAAGCCCCAAAAATGTACAGTCTGATTGCTGTGCAGAGTCTGTAGAGAGACACTATGGAATGGCAGGCTGAAATTTATTGGCCAGAAAAAGAGAAAGTATTTTTGTTTGAACAAAGGCAAATGCTGTCATTAGTGTATGTATCAATATGGATTCTTTTGATGGGGTGAAATGGTCAACTTGGTAGGTAGCACCAAGGCTCCAGCACTATCTACTTTGCCTCCCTTTAGTGCTTCTGCAAGGCTTCCCCTGGGCCTCTAAACCGCCCTTGATACATATGCAACAGCAATAAACGTCCTGGTACAGCTCTAGAGGTGGAGGTTTCTGGCACTTCTCTGAATCTTACTGGTAGATGCCGAAGGAACCAGGGCAAGCTAATGCTGTCCTTTCAGCTGGCTGATAAGCTGTTTCCACCATGCGGGAGCAGCCCTGGAGAGACACTGCAGAACAGTGTATAGAAGGCCACTTCACAAAACATCTCCATCAAGGAGGATCAAGCCATCTTGGCGAGTTCTCCCATCTGCCCCAGCCCCAACCTGTCTGAAGTCTCAAAAAGGGCAGGCGGGACAGGTTTAATTTCTGAGTGCTATTTACTGCCTGCCTTCTGCACTAGCCCAGTCTTACCCCAGAGCCAGTGCCAGCACTTCATGGGATGGGGAGGACCCCTGGGGCAAGAAGTCTGAGTTCTCACTAGTGTGCTGGCCTTGCCCCAGAAAGACCCCACTGCTTGTCCCCAGTTATCTGTGAAGTTTGGCCTTTCCTCTCACATCACTACTCCTTAATCGCTTGGGAGATCCAGCTGTCCCTTGTGGCATCATCTGCAGCTTTTGTCAGCTTTCCATACTGTCACCTGCGATACGCAGCCATGTCATGCAGTTGCCCATGTTCTGTTCAAAGACCTTAACCTCTAGCCAGCGTTCGGTCAGTGTCTAGTCGTCTGATATAGATTTAAAACCAGCCCCGTGGGCACGTATTAGCTTGACATGTTTAGAGTGGGCAGTAAGGAAGGGCTCATCGTTAGCCAGCAGATGCGTTACACTTGAACAAAAGGTTAGATGATGGAAGACACGTGAAGAACTCTAGTAGGTAACAGAAACTAAACAACAGGCTGCTAATGTATGCAAAGGTAAGCAGGAACTTTAGGCAACTGCCCAAGAAGGTGAAAAGTACATCTTGAAGAGGTGCCAGAGGGAGGAGATTATGATAATGAATTTTTGGAAACCTTATGTATTTTCGTAACTTTGTACAATAAATATCAGCCAGCTTGTTGAAACAGTGTGCAAGTGAGGAGGAGCAACCCCCCTTGCACCCAGCACTGCAATAAACATCCCCGCTTTATAACTCTCCTCGAGTTTTAGAGTTCAATTCCGCATGTCATGTCTGCCTGTAGCCCCAGTAAATGAAAGCTAAAATTTTCATGCAATTACAGGGCTGAGTAAAACTAAGAACATAATACAAGCTGTCAAAATCGTGCAGTTTGGAGGTTTGAGGGAATTCTGGAAAATTGACACAAACATTTCAAGGGCAGCTCGGGAAGTTGTTCATGCTGCTGTCAAAACCCAAAGCCAATGTCTTCTGTTCCTTGCCAGTCACTCCACATCTGAAGTCTCCTCCCTATCCAATGTGGGTTTCTCCCAAAGGAAATGTTTCTCATCCCCCTATTTTACAAAAGGACAAGGAGTATAGGGTGGCCCCAGTGAAACAACTCTCCAGTCAATGCCCTGGCAGAGTTCTCATTCACGTTGCTCCTTAACAGCATTTTTTTGTCTTTTCCTTGCTCCAGTCTCTCCAATACTGTGTCATGTTTGATTCAGCTATGCCCAGAATTGCCCAAGTTCCTTTATCTTCTCCAGAGCAACGTCTGGGAAAGCAGCATCACTTCTGCTTTTCAAATACAAAACAAGACTGGGAAGACCAACAGTCTTGAAATGTAGGATGAAACTCCTTGCTCTTCTGCTAACATGGGCTGGGGACCTGCCAATCCGTTTCTGCTAGCAAAGACCAGAGAAATCCAACATCCAGAATGAAACCACAAGTAAATCAATGAGATTACCTGGAAGCCAGCAGAACAAAGCTAGTTTATATCAGCTGCAGATCTGGGCAGCTCTGTCGTGTTTTTCTCCTGGACCTTGCTGTAATGCTCTCAGGAGGGCAGTTTTACAACTTTTTTTGACCAGAAGAGTTTGACCTTTCATTTGCGCTGGGAATTGGTATTGAATGTCCTGCAAATGTGCTCAGAATAGGGTGATTCCCTTTTCCACTTTCCCTTGGCCATCCTTTGCAAAGTCAGGGTGGACCCTTGAGGTACCACAGAAAAGCAGGAAAGCTCCCCCAGCTAATGGGAGATGCAATTAGCCCCTGTTAATCACTGGCACAATGAAAGCAGCTGCTCTGTAATTGGCTTTGCCTCAGGTCATAGGCAGCTTAGCTGAGACAAATCTGGGTTTTTGAATTATCTACCTACTGCCTATCAAGCAAGCAGGCAGAGCAGGGTGGGCTGTGGAACCCAGATGTCTTGTGGGGGTGATGGGGAGAGCCACAAGCCTCTGCCTGCTTGTTTGGTCCACTCCAGGCACCAGTAGTGCCCGTGCCCATCTCTGAAGGTGTTCCCGGCATCTGAGGAGAGCTGCTGAAAGCATTGCTGCCTGCCACAGGCTGGAAATCGCTGGCTGAAGCCTGTATGTGTGGATGGAGCTCAAGAGTGAGACTTGACGGCTGTGTACACACTTATCTGGGTGGGCCTGGTCTCAGGCCTGAACCAGCTCCTCCCCCTAAAAAAGGGCACAATTCCAGTTAGCATTCATAGTCATCCAGTATCTTAACTGAAATTCATACACAGCCCACCTTCCTGTGACATCCAGCTCCTGGAGCGGGGGCTTTGGGGTTGGCCAGAGGCCACTCCAAAGCCAAGATCCCTGGTCTTCTCAGTCTTTCTGTACCTGTTATTAAGTATTACTGGCCTCCGACGGTCTCCCGGGACTTGTTTGGGAATGGGGGTTGCATTTACAAAAGGCAAAAAAAGATCTTGCACGGTGGGGTTCTGTGCTGGAGTGAAGGGTCTTGTGTTCTAAACAAAGCAGAACAGCTAAGTCAGTTACTGCAGATCAGCAGCGGTACAAAAGACAATGGTGCGTAATTCAGGAGATGGTGTGTGAGTCAGGAAAGCTAGCAGAGCTAGAAGCAGGTTGACTCACAGCCAGATAAATTCTTCACTTCCGTTAGAGAAAAACAGGTATCTATTAAGTCGCACTGTAAACAGGTTACTTAGAAGGCACCAGGAATAGGTCAGAGGGGCCAGCAAGGCAACTGCTTCTCCTGCTTGGTGCAGCTATAACCCTCTCTTCCCAGCGATTGAGAACATTGAGACTAGTCTGTTCTTCAGGATCGTGTTCTCCTGCACAACTCACGTGGTAGTACCACACAAATGGGGAAGCCAGTGGGGTTCGCAGCAGCAGATGTGATGGCATGGCCAGAGGTGCTGAGTTTGAGGCTGCTGTGCTGACATGCTTTGAACCATCACGATGTGCAACCCACAGAAGCGGGCTCTGTTTCATCTGTGTCCGTCTCTCCTAAGCAGCCCTATGATGCATCCCCATTCCCAGACAAGTGTCTAGTACCCATCACTTAGATTAACTGCAGCTTCTCAGGACCACCATTAGTCACAGAGGTTGTCACTTACAGATGTTCCAAGCGCTATTATCTGCAACAGACTTGACAGGCATTGGACAGTCTCTCTGTGCTTTACTCTGTAGGGTTGTCCTAAGTCTGCTCACTGCCCTCTGCCTTCTAAGGGCAAGCACTGGGCTGAGGAGTGGCCTGGGTTTGCCTGGGACAGAGTTAAGTTTCTTCTTAGTAGCTATTGCAGTGCTGTGTATTGCATTGCTGCGAGAACAATGTTAACAGCATTGTGTTTGATCGTTGCTGGGTAATATTATACTAAGTCAAGGACCTTTCCCGTTTCTCAGGCCCGACCAGCGACAAGGCTGGAGGAGCACAAGAAATTGGGAGGGGACACAGCCAGGACAGCTGATCAGAACTAGCCAAAGGGATATTCCATACCATATGATGTCATGCAGAGTGTATATAAACTGGGGCAAGAAGAAGGCAGGGGGGAACATTCGGCATTATGGCATTTGTCTTCCCAAGTAGCCGTTATTGCATGACGGAACACTGCTGTCCTGGGGACAGCTGACCACCCACCTGCCCATGGGAAGTGGTGAATGAATTCTTTGTTTTGCTTTGCTTGTGTGCGCGGCTTTCGCTTTCCCTATTAAACTGTCTTTATCTCAGCCTACGAGTTTTTGTCTCTTTTACTCTTCCGATCCTCTCCCCATCCCACCGTGGGGACAGTGAGCAAGCAGCTGCGTGGGGCTTGGTTGCTGGCCGGGGTTAAACCACGACAGGAGAGAAGCTCCCGGTGGCCCGCATGACTCCTCCAGCACAGCTACACTTAACCAGAACTGCTCCGTGCACTCACCTGCAAAAGGCTCCCCGAGTTCACACCCACGGACCGGGCAGCTTCCAGGCTGGCGGCACAGCTACCCACCGCAGACCCAGCTCTGCCTGCTCCGGTAGACCAGGCAGCCGCCCGGCCTGGCGGGAGCGGGGAGGCCGCGCTGCTGCAGGCGGGACCGGAAGAACTCCGCCCGCAGGGCCCCCGAGGGTCCCCGCCCCGCCGCCGGCCGGCACAGCCAGGACGAGCACCCCCGGCAGCGGCCGGCCGCGAGCCCCGGCCCCCGCCGCAGGCCCGCCCAGCCGCCGGGCCAGGCCGCCGCCGCGTCCCCTGGGGGGCAGGCCTCCGTCCAGCCGCGGGACACCGCCCCGCCCCGCCCCGCCCCGCCAACAGAGCGGGCCTGTTCCGCGGGCCGCCTGAGCCCTCCCACCCCGGCAGCGGCGGAACGCGCCCGTTACCGGGACCGCCAGGGCAAAGACCGCCAGTACCGCGCTGCGGAAGCAGCTCCCGCGGCCTCACGGCGGGGCCGGGCGGCCCCCGGAGGGCGGGGCCGGGCGGCCCCCGGAGGGCGGGGCCGGGCGGCCCCCGGAGGGCGGGGCCGGGCGGCCCCCGGAGGGCGGGGCCGGGCGGCCCCCGGAGGGCGGGGCCGGGCGGCCCCCGGAGGGCGGGGCCGGGCGGCCCCCGGAGGGCGGGGCCGGGCGGCCCCCGGAGGGCGGGGCCTTGGCCGCGCCTCACTGCGTACGCGCCGCCCGCCCCGCCCCCCCCCCGCCCCTCTCGCGCCTGCGCCGCGCGCGTCCCGCCGGCGGCCCGCACCGCGCCGGGCGCAGCATGTTCCGCATCGAGGGGCTGGGGCCCAAGATGGACCCGGAGGAGCTGAAGCGGAAGATGCGCCGCGACGTCCTCACCTCCGTCCGCAACTTCCTCATCTACGTTGCGCTGCTGCGGATCAGTAAGTGCTGGGGCGGCCGAGACCGCAGCAGACGCGATGGCGGCCTGTATCGCCGGCCTTGCTCCTGGCAGCCTCCTGACCGCCTCGGCCCGCGGCGGCGCGGCCCGGTGGCTGGGTGCTTACCCGGGGCCGCGATGAGGCCCGGCGGCCCGGCAGCGCTCCCGGCTGCCGTTCCTGCTGGTTCCCCCCTGGAATCGTGCTGCCTCGCTCGTTAAAGCAGGCGTGCGGAGAGAGAAGGGACCGCCTGGGAGGCAGAAAGTAGTCCTTCGCCCAGCCTCTGAATATTTTAGATGCTGTTTTGTTACAGACTTACTGGGGAATAACTGCTTCTTCAGCGAGGTTCATGCAGTTTTCTTTTCTGCTTGCAGCTCCTTTCATCCTGAAGAAGCTGGACAGCATATGACCACTTCAGACACAATATATGAAAACATGAAATGGACCGGAGCTGCTTTCCCCTGTTTTTTTTTTTTAATTAAACATTGTGCCAGAGGCAGACATCCAGTACTAAATGGTTCTAAAATGTTTCGCTTAAGCCTATCTGACCTGAGAGTGACAGCTTAGGTTGGAGGATGGGGAAGATGTCTGTTGCCCCTGCAGGGCAATTCTGGTCACAGAATACTCCCTAGTAGCATCAAGCTATGACTTGTGATGGAACATTTCTTGTACTGTTTAAAAAAAAAAAAACAAAACAAAACGCTGCCCATCTCCATTTTGTTTGAAGTGTTAAGCGCTGGCAAGTTGCTCTGTTATGCAGCTACCTCTAAACTGCCACATGCTATGGCCATCAACCTTACCGAACTTTTCTGTATGAAAAAGGAAGTCTTCAATGAGTTCAGTTCACAAGCAGTTTTATTTTAAATAAATGGAGGAGCAGTTGTGTTACTTAACTTTGGTAGTGCTTTATTTTTAATAACCGTCACTCAAGCTAGAGGTCATCTGGAGTTATTTCCCTGGCTCTTGTCTTAGGCTTACTTTCTTCTCCACCTTTAAAATCAACTTGTATTGAGGAAAAGCAAAGGAGAGTGAAAAAGACATGGCAATGATGCATTAATGTGGTTTTGTGGTGGTTTAACCCCAGCCAGCTACTAAGTACCATGCAGCTGCTCAGTCCCTCGCTTTTCCTCCTCCCTGCACCAGTGAGATGGGAAGGAGAATCAGAAAAAAGGTAAAACACGTGGGTTGGGGTAAGAAAGAATTAATAATTGAAGTAAAGGAAACTATAATGACAAGTAATGAAAAGGCAGATAACAAAAAGAGAGGAATAAAAGGCGTGAAAAACAAGTGATGCACAATACAGTTACTGGCCGCTGCCCAGCCAGTCCCCAAGCAGTGATCGGCCGGCCACTGGCAAACTCTCCCCGGTTTATACACGGAGCATGATGTTCTGTGGTATGGTTTAGCCCTTTGGCCCGTTGGGGTCAGCTGTCCTGGCTGTGCTCCCTCCCGGCTTCTTGTGCACCTCTTCACTGGCACGGTATGGGAAACTGATTTGACTTAGGGTAAGGACAACTTGGCTACAACTAAACCATCAGTGTGTTGTCATCAGTGTGTTGTCCTCGTACTAAATCTAAACAGAACAGCAGCTACTAGGAAGAAAATTTCTATCCCAGCTAAAACCAGGACAGTCTCCACCCTCGTTCTATACTGTTTGCATCACACCCCGGTCCCACAAATTCCAGTAGATCCCAGGTAACCACCATCACCTTACCTGTCTTTTGATACAAACACACAGGTATCGTTCCCTTAGTCTATGGACCATCTCTATAATAAAGTCCATTGAGTTCATTTAGTCCATGATGTTGGGCTCCATCTGTCAAAACAGTCCTGCAATGCAGGAAAGATGCAGGACAGGCACCTGTTGTTCATTGACCTTCAGCAATCCCACAACAGAAGGGTCTTCGAGAGACTGGGCAAGGTAGGCAGCTGCTTAATTTCCTCTGTCTCCAAGGCAGCTATACCCAAAGCCCACCGGTACCCTTCTGGGCCCTTGAAATACCCTCTCCTGAGAGTCTGTGCCACGGATGCACAGAGCCTCTGGGCTAGTCGCAGCGGGGTGCTTTTGCCACTTCTTCCTAGTCATCTTACTTCAGCCTCCAATACAGTTGGCTGTTGGGATCCCTGTCACTCCAGAAATAGAAAGGGCTTCTGCCCGGTATGGCTTGATGGCATTGGGTTACACTGTGCACTGGTGTCTACTAGAGCTTTATTCTCTTCTGGATCTGATTGTGCCTGGACTTCATCGTAGACTCAAAGAATATCTCTACTTGGAAGTGAACCATAAGGACCACCAAGTCCGACTCCTTGGTCCTTACTGGACGACCCAAAACCAAACCACGACTAAAGGAGTTTTTCACATGCTCCTTGAATGCTAACAGGCTTGGTGCCCTGGATACTTCCTTGAGGAACCTTGTCCAGTGACTGTCAGTGAAGAACCTTTTCCTACCATGCAGTCTGAACTTGCCCTGACACAGCTTCATCCCATTGTAACATCTGTGGCTTGCTCCACTTTCTCTGTGTGGATGGTATAACAGGATCAGCCTGCCTGAGCTCTAGGTCTATGGAATTCTTTAGGGTAACAGCTGCTGTGACAATCTGTTTGGTATGATGTGGCACATGTAGCGCCTAACATACCAACAGCAAGCAGTTATTTTCTTATCTACGACCCTTGAATAAAACATAGCGCAGAAGAGTACAAGCACAGTGGAAAAACCCCAGGTTGAAAACACGGGCCCCAGATCTCTGTCCAAGGCAGCACAGGGCTTCGTTGCTGAAGTGCTTGTAAGGATTAACCACATCGCTGCTGCTCCTATGCGCGGTCGCATTGCGTTGCTTTTGCTGCTGTGGGTAAGCTATTACCATGATTAGGAAAGGGTGTAGGTATAGTGCCAAGCACTCATATATGGCTGGAATGTATATATATATATATATATATATACAGGCACACGTATTTGAACTCCCAGTCTCTTGGTTAACCAGTATGTCCGCTTTAGCTAAAGGAACTGCCTGGACTGGTGTTTCTTCCCCTTTTTTTTTATTTTTTTGTTTTTTGGTAACCTAGTCTGTAATGTGGATGCAGGAAACAGATCACAGTGGCAGCACTTCACCTTTGTGCCTCTGGCTTTCTGCCATTTCCTGGCATATCACATGTATAAGATTATTTATACAATTTATTTATTTATCTATACATTTTATAGGCAACACAAGTGAGCAGAGACTGACTTCATCGGCTAGGCCTCCATTCTGTGGGAGAAAAGCGTGCAAGAGCGCAAATCTACAGAGTGGAAAAGAGATTTCAGGAGTTGTTTCGTATTCACACTTTACTGGAACAGACTCACTGTCCTGTTTCATTGCAGCAGGCAAGCAGTCATAAAGGACTTGTGCTTTTCTCATTTTACTTACCACCTCTGGCTCTCTGCATAATTATTAGCACCAGCTTCTTTGCTTCTAGACCACATCCACTTTTTATTCTTTGTTTTGTGTGCCATAGATTTCTCCTCATTTCTAATTTCAGCTTTGCATGGAAGCACGCTCTGAGCCAGATGCACCACAGTGGTAGAACCAGAGGGCATTATTTCCTAGGAGACAACTCTTAACTTACCTTTTTTGCGTTTTTTACTTCGAGAGAACTCTGCTTTGGATTTCTGCCCTATAGAAGCCAAACCTTTATAACCCAGCAAATGCCACAGCTGTGCTGCATTGCTTTTGCCAGTCCTGGGTGCAACATAACGAGCATCTCCAGGGACAGTAAATTTCCTGGGTGGCTGACTGCCTGTGATTTACTAGCTTCCAGAAACAACTCCATGTTTGGGTGTGACACCCATCTATAGCAAAACACCCTCGGAGCACACCTGGTGGTACAAAATCAGCAGCCAGGTTGATGATAGGGCAGGTGGAGGTGCGGCAGCTCCTTCTTTTGCTGTTCAGCTCTTGTGTACGCAGCATGGCACCCTCAAGTAGCTGGTGCTCCGGGGGGGAAAAAAAAAGTCAGGCTCCAAGCCAAGCATCTGTCAGGACTCTGAAAGAACCAACCGCTGGCCTGCAGCAGCAGCAGCAGCGAGAAAGGCTCAGACACAGGTGGCAAGGTCCACGTGCTGCCCACACACAAGTGCCAGAGCACTGAGGATGGGGGCGAGAGGGATGTTGGTGTTGGTGCAGCCCTCCTGTAATAACAGGAGGAAAGCAGCACAAGGGACTTCTCCTCTGACCCCTGCCATGTGGTGCACCAGCAGCCTGGTGCAGGTTGCATGCCCCACACCACCTCACTCTGAGCGCATCATCTGTGTTCTGTCCTTGGGTGGTGCGCAGGGCATGGTCCTCCCACCCAGAAGCCAGCGTGCCCTGCTCTGCAGCCAGACAGGAACAAACATGTCCCAGAAGGGCTGCAGATGTTTGACCCCAAAGGGGAAAATTCCGGCTGGGGTGCAAATCCAGTGACAACTGCATAAGCAGATGAAATTTGTAAGCAAAGCTTTACTTACGTGTTCAGGTTGCTCAAAAATGGCTTGCTTTAAAACTGCCTAGTCTTCCTAGTTATGCTGCAAGGTTTTCTCCTGGGGGCAAACATGGGTGGGAATTAACAAATGGTGACCTTTTCCGCAGCGTTAGAAACTCTAACTTCATGTGAGATGCCTAAGAAAACAGGCCAGAGAGAGAATGCCACTTAAAATGGTATTTTACTGCTTTTCAAATGCTTTTATTGCTCTATTTTTCCCCTACTGATATTCCATGAATTTTCAGTATTAATGTGCATTTTCAACTAGGTATTTTCAAAACTAATTGCATAGTTTCCAAGCAGGAAGATGTATAAAACTGACAGTAAGCCTATAGTAAGAGTATTAATGCAACATTTTCCAAACTCCTATGGCAAAGGAAGCAAAGGTAGCCACTGACTGTTTTCTAGCATGTGCTTTGCGGTTCGGCTCTTCTTGAGTGAACAAATGCCTTCTTCCTGGAACAAGGGAGAGGGCAGATTTCAGACAACATTACCAAGTAAGTCTTTCATAGGAAACTGAACTTTTCTTAAAAGCCCCGCTCTGACTCTACCAAAGATTCAATTTCGGCATAAGATACTGCATTTCCAGAATAGCTTTGAAGTGACACACTCCTCTCTTCCTCTTCTTTCCCACACCCTGACCTCCCAGTTTCAAATCTTGCTTTACACACGGCAGACAATTCACCATTGTACTACTTGCTGGTCCAGCATAACCTATGCTGTCTCACTGGAATGCATTACAGCAGGGACTAATGTCATGGTACAAATACTAGGAGTGACAGAGCCTCACAGAAGTCTGTTCCTATGGCTGAATGTAAAATATTAGCATTCATTTACCTGTCTCGTCTTCATTCTCCTTTCTGGAAAGGATTCATTCCTGCCAGCAGCTGATACTTTGTCAAGGGTATGACTTGCATTCCCATCTGCGCTTTATTAAAAGAACCACCCAGCAACGTTTCATGCCAGCAAAGCTGCTTGTGCCCTTGTTGGGATAGGGGAAGGCTGGTACATTGAAATACCCTTCTCTGTTGCACGGGACGACCTTGTCAGTTGCTCTAGAGAAGGACAATCCAAATACACGCAACACATCTGACCAAGTCCTTCCCTGCAGCTGGCTGCTTTCTCATCTACAAACCCTGATTTGTGCAGTGGAAGGAGAGTGTGCCAAAGCCAGCTAGCTCCTGGTAATGGCATGCACTGTTATTGTTAGCGTTACCTGCTAGGCAGGGTTGTCCTGTGCCAGAAGGTATGCCTCCTTGTTTCTGTTCTGCTCAAGGACCGTGATGCTCCCATCTGCATGTGCCTCTCCAGCCGTGTTGGCAACGTGACACCGGTAGACCCCCTCATCTTCCTTCATTAGTTGGTCAATCTGGCAAAACCATCACAGAAAATAGTTTATTATCAACAGGCACATACATTCTGAACAGCACCCCGGAACCACTCTCACAACTAAGCACATTTGAAGTTTGCTGTTCGTTCAAAACAGGCACAAAATACTGCTCCTCTAGACAGTTACGAGGGCAATCTGCTCTGTGTGACGTGTCTGCCCGGAAGGTCCTCTTTGGTCCTTCTCTTACTGCTTTCACCGTTTGAACTTTGTCACTTCTCACTACCACCAAGACCTTGGGTGCTGCCTGTCCAAGCCTGTCCCATGTACCTGCTGTGCTGAACTTACCAAAACCCACCCTGTGCCTTCATCCTGCAAAGGTCCTCCCCAAGCCTGAACAGCCGTGTTTGCTCTGTCTCCAGGCAGCTCCTCCAGGAGGGTGACTCCTCTGTGTGACTCTGAGACCTGCAGAGTTTCATAGGAGTGTGAAGATGTTAGAGGACATCCATGAAATCCATTAGAAGCATTTACTCGTGATAATTGTCTCTGAACATGCTGTCACTGACATGCTTGGACAAGCAGGCAGAGGAGCTGCATGCAGGGCAGGGAGCAGGGAGAAGCAGGGTGATGCTCACTGGACAGGTGCTCTCTGCAGCTCCAGGGAAATATGCTGGTGAAATGCACCTCTTTCTGCCTACACCCAGCCTGTGCCAAGACTCTCATCCCCTTCTTCCTCATTGCCCTGAATTTGAGCCCTATTCACCCCTAAGAACGCCTGAGCTCACTTGGTCTCTCAGTGTAGCTCCTGTGTCAGCAGCAAAGAGCAGAAACCTTCTGTCACAGGTACTGGGGCTTTGGATACTTCAAAGCACTGCTCAATATGCCTATTGCTCAGCATCCTCCTGTGCTGCAGCATTGACCCCTACAGACTCGGTTCTCTGTGTATCTGAAGGGTTGAGAAAATTGCGCTTGCTTTGAAGTCTCTAAGGTTTTAGGCAAAATTTTTTTTGTGCAGTGTGGCTTCGAGACGCCTCAGGCTGACGTCATCACAGAGCAAGGCACTTTCAGACACGGAGATAAAACCATCCAGCAAACCAGTAGCACCAAGTAGTCTCTGTTTTACTAGATGCGTGGGCAGATGTCTGCTGGGCGTACATCCCAGTTGTGGTACTGACTGCTAAAACCATTCTCTAATTTGTAGTGCTTGACAAGGCACTCTGACGTTGTTCACTAGATTACATTACCATGAGAAGATGCTTGGATTCGTGATAACCTTTGGGGAGATGAGGACTAGACCTCCCCACCACATGGGCACTACCGGCTGCTGAAGCGTTGGAAGAAATTGTCCCTACTCTGCTTTCAGCGTGTATGCGGATGATGAATTGAATTACCTGAAATGTGGTGCAGCAACACAGAATGTGAGCATGGGAATGCAGAACCACATCTGCTGCTAGACAATGAAGGTGAGCCTCCTGTACCAGAGTCCCAGCATACCTTTCTCCAGGTGCCAACAGCCGTGGACACTGCCTTCGTGTCACAGGACGGGTACACCTGGGCCCTGGTGATGTTGTGAATTTTCTGTGGTGACAAAATGATCGTGGGAACTGGAAGAAAACAAGACACTTTCCTGGAGGTGATGTGGCCACCTGGCATGGCCAGCATTCCCAGAAACTGCTTGGGCCTTCTGCTTCCCTGTCAGGGAAGCTCGCTTTTCCTGTAACACTTTGCTGCTCTGCTTTGCGGATGGCATTTCTCCCACCCCACGCAGCTCCCAGCACCGGCGGCAGGGCAGGCAGGCAGGACAGGGCACTGACTTGGCATATGCGCCTTGCTGCAGAAGGGCAGCTGTGAACCTCAGGGGACACAGGGCATCGGCCACGCTGTGACACCAGCTCAGTGCAAGGCTGCTGTGCCAGAAAAGGTGTAAATACCCCCACAACCAAGAAGGTCACAGAATGAGAACCTGCTGCAGCTGCTGTGGAAGGATGAAGGCTGGGTATGAAGGACAAGGTTGTCCAGGCAGAATGAGGACTGGGACTCTTGGGTTGCAGTCTGGATTTATGTTAGACCAAAGGTGCTTACTCTATGCTGACTGATGTGTCTGTCTGTCTGTCCCCATTACTCTAACCCCAGCGCCACACGCCTTTGCATAAGACCACTGAGCTGGTGGACGAGGACATTTGAAAAACACAACCCGAGCAAAGAATCAGCATGGCATCAAGCTCATGTTTGGAGTGTTGTGTAAGGGAGTAGCACTGGTGGCAACTTCCAGGTGTGAAGTCAAGATCCCAGACAGATCTTGACAGGCCTATATGAACCTCATGAGGTTCAACAAGGCCAGGTGCAAGGTCCTGCACCTGGGAGAGGGCATCCCTCAGTATCAATACTGGGGGGATGAAGGGGCTGAGAAGACCCCTGCAGAGAAGGGTTTGGGGATACTGGGGGACGAAAAATTGGACAAGAATCAGCAACATGTGCTTGCTTTTACCTTGCTGACCCTCAGAGAAGATGACCTACTTCCAGTTTTATAGGAGAGAAATTTGTAATTTTTTTTTTTCTTGGTGCCATATGCACCATGCCGTTATGAAGGGCAAAACCACACAAGTTAATGCTGCTGTACTACAGAACTATAGTTTTGGCTGGGAGAGAGTGAATTTTCTTTGTAGAAGGTGGGATGGTGCTATGTTTTGGCTTTTTGATGAAAAAGGTGCTTGGTAGCTCTCCAACGTTGTAGCTGCTCCTGAGCAGGGCTTGCACAGCAGCATCAAGGCCAGCAAGCAGGCTGGGGGCACAAGGACCTGGGCAGGGGGACACAGCTGGAACAGCTGCTGACCCCAACTGACCCGAGGGGTATCCCCTGCCCGATGGCATCACGCTCAGCAGGTGACACTGGGGGAAGCAGGAGGAAGGGGGGGATGTTCAGAGTGATGGTGTTACATGAGATGGAGCCCTGCTTTTCTGGAGATGCCTTAACACCTCCCTGCCAATGGGAAGCGGTAAATTAATTCCTTATGTTGTTTTGCTTGTGTGCAGCTCTTGCTTTACCTTGAAACTGTCTTTACCTCACCCCATGAGCTTTCCCACTTTTACCCTTCTGATTCTCTCCCCCCCCATCCCACTGTGGGGGAGTGAGAAAGGGGCTGCATGGGGCTTAGCTGCTCACTGGGGTAAAACAACAGCAATAATGCAAAAATGATACGACAAATCCACCTAAAAACCTGTTCTTTGCAAAGATAATGTTCAAGGGCATGTTTTCACACCCTAAAACATTTCAACATTTCTAGGTAAGAAAACTTTGTCCCACAACCCTCACCCTGACCTACTTCTCTGTATAGCCCTTTGATCCTCTGAACTGTGTTGCTCCCACAGTCATTGAGTCCGTTACCAGGAAGGAATCTGACACTCACCGTATCTAAATGTTCCCCATTGTTTGCAACATCTTTTTTTTTTTATTATTTTTATTTTTTTTCCAAATATGGCAATAGCAGTTCTGGGCTTGGCTTATTTTCCATCTGTCGAGTTCCCTGCCATTCTGTTTGAGCTGGAAAGTAACATGGTTTTTACTTCCCCTGCCTTATTAGACCACTTTCTGTATCAGTGCCATTGCTCTTACATTACCTTGGCTGGAGAGCAGCCAGTACTGAGGATCCTCTGCTGACTTACAGACCGAGGGTCATCAACTGGATTATCTGAATGCAAGCACGGAAAGAAGACAGTCTCTGCCACGCCATTCCCACCGTTTCATGGTTGCTTAGTTGCAGCTCATATTTTCAGCTGTTCTGTTCCCCCAGACCCTATCTTTGGTCTAAAGGTCTTTCTACTATCTTCTCTGAAGTTTATATCCCATGCATGCACATAAAGGTTCTCCCTGTCCAGTCAGTCACACAGTGAACCTACCCCTTGCTGTCTTCAGACATGGGGACAGAGTGTCTCATGGTAACCATCTCCTGGAACAACCAGATGTTCCTCCATCCATGCTGCAGTCCCACACTCCAAGCGCATAAAGCAATCTCTGCTTTGTTCGCGCTCCATGATCTCCCGTTGTCAGAGGGAGACAGGCACAGGGAAAAGGAACATGAAAGAAGATGCAATTTAACACTGCAGAAAAAGAAGAGCAGGTAAGAGGTTGGCAAGCAAACCTCACAAGGGCTGCACTGAAGAAAGGAGTGTGACAGGGGGGTAGAGGCTGGGAAATTGCACCTGACATCAGCAACTTTCAGACTGATGGTAACTTGAAGCACGCGCTTGTTCTTTCACTGCCTGGCTCACACACCTGTCCACACATCCCTGCTTTGGTAAAACAGGATTCTGGTGACAACTCCACTATATAGTACCAATGAGGTATCACACTGAGCACGCTGGCACTGGCATCGCTGATTTCTCTCACCCTCATTCGCCAGGGGAAGGGGAAGGTGTTAGTGTTATCAGAGGAAAAGATGATTAAAGTATGTTTGATTCAGGTGTTTGCATATCAAATGCAGCATAAACTGCTTTGGATCCCATAGAAAGAGCAATTGCATTGAAGAAATACAGCTGGGGAGGGGCTGCTGACCTACACAGAAGTACAGCGCAGGTCCACACTTGTGCTGAAGCCAGATGAACCAGGTGTAAGCTGGGAACCCATCCCTGGCAAGCTGTTCTCCTGCTTGCCTGAATGGCAATCCTGAAGTCTGAAAATTAAGTACAAGCTCCTCATTTTGTTAAGAATTAGCACCCATAAATGGATGGAGATGCCTGGATAGTGAGTTTTCAGCTTGTGAAGCTCTCTTACGGTGACATCACAGATGGTTTTGCCGCTGAGGAATGAAAGCCCTTTTTATTTCAACAAAGTTGCAACAAATGGGGAACTGGTGGGTATTTTGGAAACAATTCAAGTTTGTATGTTTTTCTGTTCATCACCATTTCAAATCTCACTCACAGCCAGCGCTACTTCAGTGCATCTCTAGTGGGATTTTTTACAAGTACTGTCTTTAAAGACCACGCTACTGTGGTGCAGGCTTCATGTTGGCTTCATCAGGTGTTCAGAGTGATACAGAATTTGCCTGAGGCTATTTTGTTTAGGTGTGTTTCGGATGGCTGCCAGAAAAATGGCATTTGACTTCGGAAACATATTCTACTGATGCAGATGGGGAAATGATAATGAGAAATCAACTTCCAGGCCACTGGCTGCTTCTGAGGTGCTTCTGTGAAATGGTTTCCCTACAAAATCCTCCATAATTCCCTAATATGACACAAGTTAGTGGATCTGTGTTATCACAGGCATGCAAAGAACAGTAAGTGATTGCATTCACCCTGTTAAGGAATGGAAAAAAGCCAGGAAGGCAGAAGTTTTCTAAAAAATTATTTCACTGGTATTCTGTTGTAGTGTACAGCTTTTTGCTAGAAAGCACAATGTAAAGCTGTAGATTTTGTCTGGTAGTGCTTACATTGCCATACTTAGGCAGGAAAGAACGAATGTAAATCAAAGTAAGGGTGGCAGCAACAGGAAAAAAGCATCAGCTTTGTTAACACAGAAGCAAAAGCACTAGCTGTAATTTTGTCATTTTTAAACCTATCTCGTAACAAAGTAATTTAAAATGTGTACTTCTGTGGCTGAAATCACTGGCAATGAGTCACTGTAAACAGAACAGCAGATCATCTTTGCCCTTCTGCTGATTAACTGAGTGCAAAGCTGCCTGGTCAGGTGCACAAGAACCTCCTGGTCTTAAATTCGATTCACAGTCTTGGTAAATCTCCAATCTCTGATGGATGCTTTTTCATCCACCAGATGTTTCTGTATCTTCTCTCTTCAAATTACTTCCCCTTCCTTGTATTAGAAAGGGGTTTCACCACTCCAGATCTTTCATGCAATAAGCCTGAGGACTGTAAATAGTACTGTTTACTTTCCCCGTGCATGACATATTCCCAACAGTGTCCACGGACAAAACCAGTGCCATCAAAAATGCAAACGGAAAATGCAGATGATAGAAAATGAAAGCTGCTGAAATGAAACAAGTCAACACATCCTGATGCACCCATTCTGAAGAAGGCCCAGATAAGGTGCCAGCTGATGCAGACCACGTCGAGCTTCAGGGCCAGAAGGGAGTGTGAATTTCACAGCCAAGGGAAGTGCCAGCACAGTTCAGCGCTGACTGGGCAATCCCAGGCTTTGCCATGTACCTACTGCTGTGTGTAAATGCTCTGGGCATGACCAGCCATGGGAAGGAGGTATCTATGCAGACCCCAGATCACATCATATCTCTGAACAGCAAGGACCACCACCTCTCCTTCCTGGGGGATACAGGCAACATGCCCTAGATGCTCAGGCCTCACAGGTGCGCAGCTCCCAGGGAAAGCCCATGTATTGGTACTACATGCTCACAAATGCTGGCTGCAGCAATACACACATTCAACAGCACAACTCCGCTACATTCTGCACTTCGGGATGATACAGAAGTTACTGAAATGTAGGGAGCAGATTATTAAACACGGTGAGGTCTCTGAGAACAAGAACCCCCGTCTTTGGCGAAGTTTATCATGGGTTTTTAGTCATGATATTTGTTATCCTAATAGCAGCTGTCCTTCAACCAGTTGCCATTTTAGACCTTTTTTCATGACAAGTTTTAAAATAAAAAAGAAAATGCAGGAGAACCTAACAGCAGAAGGCTTTCTTTGGGCATTGCTTACAAGAGGGAAACATAACATTTTGTGCATCACTTGTCATGTGAAAGGATAATGCTAGTGATCTATGCTATTCAGTATTTAAATTGCAGTTCTAATGCAGAACATTTAATAGCTTAGTTCAGCTAACTACAGGTTTGCATCCGAAGCTGAATGGCATTTGAGTGGCTCTCAGGCATGAAGACCTGTTCCAATTTTCACAAAGTGATATTCCAGGCCTCCTGTAGTTACTAAACATGTCACAAGCATAGGAACACAGCTGGAGAAGTCCTTTCTCCTGTGTTTTCCCCATTTACAAACAGTCTTTTCCATGACCAGGCTGTGTAACAGGCTTAGCTATTTCTGGGCCTGCCTTGGTCAGAATCCAAAGGAATTGGTAAATTTTTTTTGTCTGAACACAGCTGATGTATTTGCCAAACAAGAATCTATTAGGCATGAGCAACCATTCATTTAAATTGCACTAATCTTCTGCTTGGGATTCTCTCATGCAGCCACAGAGCCCTAGATGTCCAGAGGCATCTTAGGAGGGGCTATAAACAAGTTACTGTCCTGGTGCTTGAGAGAAAACAATTCCCAAATAAACAGCGGCCGTCTCTACTCAGTCCTCTCCCTAAGAAAGACAGATGCTATTCAATAGAGATAAAAGTGCTTGGGGTGTCTTAGCTGACCATCTCCTTCAAGCCTCAGAGGACAGGCTGTGCGCAATTCAAAATGCATTCCTTACCTCTCTCATGTTCTTAAGGGATCTAATTTTTCCCTGCGAGGCAAAGTCTGCCCCATAATCATTCCTGCACACCCCCCATTCCCTGATGCTGCAAGTGCCTATTATTTGCCGTGCATAAATCAGAACTAATAACCCATGAGATAGGAAAGACAGTTGTTGCCCTTTGCTGAAGTTCAGGCTCGTTGTAAGTTCCCCACCAGCAGTTTCATCTACCATGTGAAAGCCTGCACCTTCCTTTACGAGCTGCCAGAATACCCCCTGCCACTCGTGTTTTCTCGAGCGCACAGCTCCATGCACCAGCTCTGCAGACCACATATCCAGCTGTGACCCAGCAGCTGTAGGAGACACGGACAGGTGACCCAGCAGCCAGCACCTTGCGAGGCAGTGCTGGCCAGCCTCCCCTTGGGTGGAGATGCTCTCACGGACATCTCGGGGCTCCGGCAGCAAGGCAGTACCCTGCTGAGGGCTGCAGCCACAAATGGTGCCAGAAAAAGTGACCGTTGTCCAGGGAAACTACAGGATTAACAGGGCAGTTACAGCAGTTCCATTAATGGTGGCTGGCTCCCAGGCTGTGCAGAGGCAGTTTTTTGATTTTTGATGATTTTTCATACCACCACTGACCTGAATGCAGCAGAATCCTGTTAAAACACAAACCCCCTACTGCTTCTCTTTCAGTTTAGGTAAAAGGAGGGCTTAAAAGAGGGCTGGAATGAAAAGAAGTTAGCCAAAGAAGCAAAAAGCGTATGAGGGTGCAATGGCTACAGAAGTATCACTGCGCTTCCCAGTTGACAGGTCATGTCTGGGTAAAAAGCCTCTTGACATAGCAAACTTTTTCCATAGCAAAATTGTTTTCCAATTCTTGCTACTGCCAGAGTTTTATTCCTGGTAGGACATTTTAACAAACATTTCAGGGAATTGCTTCAACACTACAGTCACACAGAGGTAGCGAGCAGGGCGTTTCAGGTGGAAATTAGATGAGACACTGAGACTGTTCGGGATTGTGGCATCTTTTCAACATATAAGCACATGTGAAAGAACATTCACGGTTAGGAATAACATTTTTAAAACACTATAATGGGCAGCTTGTAAGGGGAAACGATTATGGGAAGGAAGACAGGTCCTGCTCACATACACCCATCCCTTAGTTTCTGTGAACGTTTTTTGCACTTCACAAACTCACAGTGCAGCACTGTACTGGGCACTGCTGCAGCCGCACCTTAAGTCATGGGTTCAGTTTTGGGCCCCTCACTTCAAGAGGGACGTAGAGGTGCTGGAGCGTGTCCAGAGATGGGCAACGGGGCTGGGGAAGGGGCTGGGGCACCAGTCTGATGAAGTGCGGCTGGGGGAACCGGGGGTGTTTAGCCTGGAGGACACTCTGGGGGGGGACTTTATCGCTCCCTAGTTGGTCTCTTCTCCCAAGCACCAAGCAACAGGACAAGAGGGAACGGCCTCAAGTTGCACCAGGAGAGGTTTAGATTGGGCATTAGGAAAAATTTCTTCACAGAAAGGGTGGTCAGGCATTGAAACAGGCTGCCCAGGGAGGTGGTGGAGTCACCATCCCTGAGGGTGTTTAAAAAGCACATAGATGCAATGCTTAGGGACATGGTTCACCGATGGACTTGGCAGTCCTGGGTTAGCGTTTGGATTCGATCTTGAAGGTCTTTTCCAACCTAAATGATTCTATGCTAAAAACTGTCCTTCCTGCTTCACACAACAAGCCCAAGATGCTTTACAGTGCTGAGGCGTTGAAGTATTTCTGTAGATCTGCACAGGCTGAACTGCCACAAAGCACTTTTAATGTAACAAAAGCCGTGTCTCAAACTGAGCAGCTGTCATGCTGCTCTAATGAAGACTTTAAAATGCATATGCAAGCACAGAGAGAGAGAAAGACACACAGAACAGACGAGATATTATCAGCCCTGAAAAGCCAGTGGCTGCATCTTGACTGCAGAACCAGATCAAGGCACACCAGCACCAGCAAGACATTGTAAATATTTTTAAACAGGGCTGGATGCACAGTTTCATTGACTTCACCAGGGACAGAAGCACTCGCAACATCTGCCAAAGTGCCTAAGCCTTGATAGTGAGCTTTAATAATGAATGATCCCAAGTATATAGCTATGCTTCTTTGGTTACAGTTAATTACTGAAACCTCCAGCCTGCCTGCCTGCCAAAGACAAGCAAGGGACCTGAATTTCACCCCAAACCCTCTGGAGAACCAGGAGGATGGAAGGAAGTTAAGGGTGATGGATTTTGATTTATTTGCAGAAGCAACGAACCTTTACAGTTCCCACTGAAACTGAAGGCCCCACTGCTCCTTCTGCACTGGGAAGTGGGTTTCGCTACGGAGCCTGGGCTGAACCCTGCATGACGGTTTACTGGCTTACTAAGCCTGCCCCCAAAAGTTGTCCCCTTCAGCATGGAGTAGGGGCTACGTGGGGCCCCATGAAGGGGAAGGATGCACAAGCCAGCTCTTCTCTGTCACAATACTCTCACGCTATTCAAGAGAACAAATTAGGGAAGTCCGCTTCTTCTGCAGCCTGGAATGTTCACCCAGGTAAGGTGCTCTCTTGTTTTCGTTTCAGCTGTACAAATAAGCCTGCTCCAGTCTTCCTTGTTTCCCAGCGAGACACAAGGCATGGAAGAGCTCTGTCTCCAGTGTGGATTTCCTAACAGCGAAGTAAGGAGGGTGTGCTAGTAGCTAGCAGCACACTCTGAATGCACTGTGAAGCTTGGGGTTTAGCCCCGCTCCTTCAGATCATGTTCTTCGGTCTGTTGCCAGCAAGCTGGTTGAGCACACATCCACTCTGCTCCGTATTTTCCAGCGCACTTTCATTTGTTACTCCAGCTGCTGTGGCTTGCACACACACGGGTGTCTACCAAATGTGTGCTACTGATGGACAGCACCAAAGCATCCAGACCTGCAGGCCTACCTACTTCCCAGTGTCTTTGGAATGCAATGCTTGCACATATCACAGCCCACTGCCCAAGACATTTGCTCTGCTGCTACTGAAAGAGGATTGTGACCAGTATCCCTTGCTCCTGGCCCCTGGTAATACGGTTAGCACAGCTAACCCAAGCAAACGGCCATGCTCTGTGACTGAGAGTTGGTCACATACCAGTCCCCTTTCCCCTCCTCACCAGGCCCTGAAGGTCCTGTGCACCAGGCAGACTTCTTCCCTCTTTACTGGCCTTGAAGGTCCCAGGCAGCCAGCAAACCAGGCTGTGATAACCTTGCCACAGAACAGCGATGCGTAGCAGCACGCAGAGCACTGCCTGTAAAACTTAAGAAGCTACAAGTCCTAAGTCAGAGTTGGATTGGAGCTGCTGCTGGACGGCAAAACCTGTGACCCTCTGGTGGCCAAGGATGTCTCCACCATCACCTGCCTCCTCAGAGGACTGAGTGATGTACTCTTTTATGTGGTTTTCAGTTGAGATTATTATTGTTATATGGATACAGCAAGCCTAGTATTAACATTTGGCCCAAACTGCAGAGGGTCCAGTTAAAGAAATAAACCTCAGCTGAGTGGAAACATGTAATTTGTTAAATCTGAAGGCTGGAAAGAACCAAACGTTCTCATCACCTTTTATGCTGTGCTTTTGGGAGATGAAAATAACCATGCTTCTTGTTTTCTGCAAAATTCCCCTGCTTTGCGCTGTGTAATTCAGGCACCAACAGAGACATTCTCTGCAACTTTACTCAGCCAAGCCTGCAGATAATATTAACTTTCAGGTTGGCAACCAAAAAATTTGCCCATAAAAGGACTTCTACTCTGTAAAGCAACCAGTATTTGGAACAAAGTCAGCAGATAATAGTATATCCCTTTCCTAAGAGTGCAATCAGCAATCGTTATAGCACATGGAAGTAATACAACAGATAATTAATTTCAGAGCACTAGAAAGCACTACACCAAGAAGACTCACCAAAAGAAGCCTCATTTATAAATACTGAATTGTATCTCCACTGGCACTTAATTTAGCAAGGCTTCTGCCTAACCTTTTGCTGTTTGAGTCAGTGAGAGGATCTGGGAGAGTGAGAAAAAACTCTGTAGAGATGGAAGGAGATTACATATTGACTGATACATTCATGATATTGTAAAAATCACTTTCGGTGTCAGCTCCTCAAAGCAGCCTGCGAGCAATTAAAATGTCACATGGAAGTCTCTCTCACTTCAGAAGCTCAGACATCAAGAAATACAGAAACTCTGGGCTTATCTGGAAAATTCCATGAAGACTTTTGTAGAGGCATTTGCTGCTGTTGCCAGAGCTGAACAAGCAGTGTTTGTCCATGCCTTGGGTTTCAATCCCTTAGTAATGACCAGAAATCCACTGCAAAGGGTACTTTTCTCCAATATTTAAACCAATTTCAGTGTATAGCTTCTTATGGGTGCACCAGAACTGTGACAAGAAGGCTAGACAATGAGAAACTGATAATCCAGTAGGATCTTCCCAACTCCCATCAAGGGCCTCAGGGAAGCTCATTAAAAAATAAACATACCAGAAAGGATGTTTTTGATCACAAATAGCAAAGGAAGCAGCTGTTACCCAGCTTCCACCAGTGTCCCATGGGGACAGCTAAAACCTGTCCCTGTGATTACAGCTGAATAAATTACTGCTTCTGAGTTATGATATAACAAGGTATTTACTCGCAAATGTGTGTCGTCCCCTCATCCCTCATCCTGTCTGTCCCCCCTGCCCCCATCTTTGAGTGCATTTATACCATGACTGGAACAATGGGACAAAGACTCAGGAGAACATAAATTGTATTTAGCAGGGGGTTTTGAGTAAAAAAAGCTGCAGAAAGGGACACAGGCACACAAGACACACAGATGCAGATGCAGACACTGAAAGAGCTGAGCCTGATTCCTCCATACCAGAAGAGCTAGCAGAGAGCAAACGGCCCTAAGAAAGGATTTACCTCTACCATGCAACAGAGACCACAGGGGCAGTCTGCAATGCCCACACAATGCTCTGTGTTGTTGAAGTCCTCATCCCACAAACGCACCTTCATGCAGCGTTGTCCTGTCCTTCTCTCCATGTTGGGTGCTATAGCTGATATACCCAGGAGGTAACAGAAGATTTCCTCTGGGTACTGGCCTTTGTACAGCGTGCAGGTTTTGGCTGAGTTAGGTGTACCACTGAGGACAGGATTACTTCAATCAGTTAATTTCATGGGTTGCTTACCACGTTGAGCAGATGGATATCTAAGTATATGTTAAAAACCTGCTAACAAGAGATGCTAAGGTTTAAGAACTGAACTTCCTGGCGGTACAAATTCCTTCTCAAAATACCACATGAGTTTAAAGCATTTTAAGTGTGTTTCCTTACAGAATTCAAGCCTCTGGTTATTCAGATATGCACAAGAGTACAGAATTGCAGGATACAAGTAAAGAATGCAACCTCAAATGGAAAAATTGTAGTTTTCTTTTTTTTCCCCTTTCCTAATGGTGATGATTTTGTTTCAGAATGCAGAAGAATCTTGCTATTTGGTTCTATTTTGCCATTTGCTTAATTAGTAGGGTGCCATCTCTGGCACCAGCAAATGTATTTAAACTTAAAACCGCTTTAAACCGTACAAGCTATCAGTCTGGCAGCATTGCACATCCCCCAAACTGGACCAGCGCATGTCTTAACTTGGAACGGCAGCGCTTTTGTGTCCTGAGGTGACCCAAAGGACGTGGGCGTACTAAGTCACGGGCCACCCACGGAGGAGCCGGTACCCTCCACTGGGACAGCGCTGGGAGACGCTTGCTTTTTTCCTGTGTCCCCTTCTGCGCCTGGAGCATCGTTCGGGGAAGGGGACGCACGGCCAAGGGAGGAGAGCCGGTGCTTAAAAATCCGCCCGCAAACCTCCCACCGCAGCCTCCGCCCCGCACCCGGCCATCCCCGACACCTCCCCGCCCCCCCCAGCCGCGACACCGGCGCGGGGGCTCGGGCTCCCCGGCGCCTGGCGGGGCGGCCGGCGTACCCACCGGGCTGGCACCGGGCGGCGGTAGCATCGAGGAAGCGGCGGCGGCGGGTGCCCCGGCGGCGGGTGCCCCAGCGGCGGCGGCGGGCGGCCCGGCGGTGGCGGATGCGGAGTCGCAGGGCGCGGGGGCCGCCGCACCACCGCCCGTCGGGGCCGCAGGCGGTGCCGGCCGGCCGGCAGAGGCAGCTCCGGGAGGCCTGGGGGTCCGGGCCGCCGGGCCGCCGCCGGCTGGCGCACGCCAGGCTCTGCCGGCAGCGCCGTGCCCGCGCCCCGACGGCATCGCGGCAGCCGCGGGGGTCGCCCCCCAGCCTTAGGCAGAGCACGCAGCACCCGCAGGCGTTCCGCGCCCGCAGCCCGGGCACCACGCAGGCCGACGACGGGCACTGGGACGCCTCGCAGGATCCGCACCCCTCCGCCGTCGCGCCCAGACCGGGGCCGGGGCCCGGGGCTGGGGCCAAGACCGGCGGCGGCGGCAGCGGCAGCAGCAGCGGTGGCAGCAGCAACGGCAGCAGCAGCGGCGGCGCGGGTGGCGCGGGCATGGTGCGGACTGCAGACCCGGCAGGGCGGTCCGGGACGGTGGGAACACGGCTGCAGGCGCCGCCGGTTTTCACGGGGCAGCCGGGGAGCAGATGCCCCGCCGCCACCCCCCGCCGTGCCCGCCCCGCCGTGCCTGGGGGGCGCCGCGCAGGGCGGGCAGCGTGCGACGGGCCCGCGCCTCCCCCCGCACCTGTGCGCCCCTGACACGCACGTGGGGGGGGGGGGGGGGGGGCACACGCGAAGGCACACGAATCCCCGCACAGATCCCCCCCCAGGCATGCCCCTGCTCCTTCGCCGCAGCACGCCCGCCCTGCCGCCGCGCCCTCCTGCACGCACCCGCTGCCTGCGCACCCGCTGCACCCACATGCACACCGGCCTTGGCCCTTCCACCCGCAGCCTTCCACTGCACCGGGCCCCAGCACGGCCCTTGGTCCTGGGGCACACACCGCGGCTGCTGCCCACCCCCTGCCAGGCACACCTGCGCTCCCACGCGCTCTCGGCGGGCATGCCCCATGCACCCGCTTTGCTGCAAACAGCGTTGCCACCGTGGCTTTTATCATGCTCTCCCAGACCACCCTTCCTGTCCTGCTCGCTGACGCGTTGCACTGTTGGCATCACCTCCTCTCCATGCACGACCCCCTTACATCCACCTGGCAGGCTTCTGCTTCACCCTTTGTCCTTCCAACAGCGTCCTCCCTGGCAGCAAGCAAAGGTCTCCTAAGCTGAGTCTGCTTGCATCAGGACAAAGCTCATTCAGAGAAGTCCTAGTAAGGTCACATAACAGGGTCCCGCACCTGGGGAGGAACAGCCCCCCACACCAGTACGGGCTGGGGCTGACCTGCTGGGGGGCAGCTCTGCGGACTGGGACCTGGGAGTGCTGGTGGGCAGCAAGATGCCCATGGGCCAGTCGTGTGACTTTGTGGCCAAGGTGGCCAGAGGGATCCTGGGGTCCATGAGGAGGAGCGGGGCCAGCAGGTGGAGGGAGGTGACCCTCCCCCTCTGCTCCGCCCTGGTGAGGCCGCATCTGGAGCGTGTGCCCAGTGCTGGGCTGCCCAGTTCAAGAGGGACAGGGAGCTACTGGAAAGGCTCCAGTGGAGGGGTACGAAGCTGATGAGGGGGCTGGAGCATCTCTCTGGTGAGGACAGGCTGAGGGAGCTGGGCCTGTTTAGCCTGGAGGAGACTGAGAGGGGATCTTGTCAGTATCTGCAAATACCTTAAGGGCGAGTGTCAGGAGGACGGGGCTGGGCTCTTTTCAGTGGTGCCCAGTGACAGGACCAGGACGGAGGCAACAGGCACAAACTGCAACACAGGAGGTTCCTTCTGAACACGAGGAAAAACTTCTTTTCTTTGAGGGTGACGGAGTGCTGGAAGAGGCTGCTCAGAGAGGCTGTGGCATCTCCTCTGGAGACATTCAAAAACCACCCGGCCACGACACTGTGCAGGCTGCTGTAGGAGAGCCTGCCTGAGCAGGGGGTTGACCTAGATGGTCTCCAGAGGTGTCTTCCAGCCCTGACCAGTCTGTGATTCTGTGATGCTCTAATATAAAATTAAATTGCCCTCCTTCACTCCCAGAGCCTGGCATGACTTTTTCTATTGCTCCGCAGAGATACCATTAGCCTGTTAAAGCAAATCAAAACTTCTTGGGACACAACAAATTCAGCAGAGCTCAGCTCTTGTTGTTCATGACATTCCCAACAGAAGGTGTTTGCTGAGAAGGTGAGGGTATGGCATCTCATTGCTTCTGCTTGCTTTTTACGTGTCAGGCAGACAAAATCAAATTAATTGCTCTTTCATAGGGTGGATTTCTAAGGACATTTTGTACATACCCACTCTTGGTTACTCTGAATTCTGCCTTTAAAGTCAGTATCTTTGACATGTGATGAAATTTTTTCTTATAGTATGTAGTAAATGCTGATGGCACAAAAAAAGAAAGGCTTCACCACTGTGAATATGTCACAAGTGATAATTATTAGTATTATTTAATATTTACATTACATTAATACTAAATAAATATTGCTAAATGATACCTCCCTACACAATCGCAGCTTAAGAATGAGGCAAGATGACACCTGTCTAATCAGGATATTAACTGTATTCATGACTAAGTACTCTGTGGTCAGTTACGCACTCAATACTTCAGTATACCAGCATGTTTTGCATACAAATCCTTCTGCAATTTGTCAAGGTGAAATTAGGCTAAAAATTATGTGCATTATAATTTGCAGGTTGACTTACAGCCACATACAGGCCTTAAAGAATTTTTTTCAGCTGTCTCAATATAGATTTTAATATGTGTGTGTGTATAAAGTGAATATATTTTACATACTTCATTTACACACCTGAAAAGTCACCAGGTTCTTTTCTTAAATGTCCAGTTACTGTGTACACCATGAACATGCAATATTGGCCTAAAATTAGGAACATATTTTTCTGGGTTTGTATGAGCATACACCTGCTTTCCTGAAGGGCCAAAGTGTTAAGAAGAGGTATGCATTTTGCAAGTTTCCAGGTGCTTTCATTGCTTGACTTTGATTTTTAGAGGAGCCTAAGAAAGGTTCTGATTGCTTCAGAGTAAATGTCTGACAAACCTGCTATCTTTCCTACAGCAGTGGCAAACAGCAATTAATTGCCTAAGGAAGACCAGAAGAGCCGAGCAAATGTTTTCAGAACTCTTCTTTTATTTCCTCAGATTTTTATTAAGTAGCCCTCAAATGATTTTTGGTTTCTTTTATCCATTGCTTTCTGAGTTGTTTTGAAGTTACAGGCATTTTCATAATCAATAGCTGTCCTGCAACAAGAAGTTTACAGGCTATTTTGTAAGTATTTGGATGGCGGTGGTGGGGTGGTGGGAAATCCTGTAAAAGAAATGTCTTCATTTGCTTGGAGTATGGCAGCTACTTGCATTTGATGCTCCAGGGATTTTGCACTGGAAGAGACAGAGAACAAATGTTACTTGTTTGCTCTGTCCAGATCACTGTGGATTTGAAATGCTGTAGCTCTCAATCTGTGTTTAAGGGAGGATGAGATGTAGCCTTTTTCCTTCAATGCTGTCACATTCCTTCTGTTCCTTTTCATTGTATTAATCAGGGAATCATAGCATCATTATATTGGAAAGGACCCTTAAGGTCATTGAGTCCAATCATTAACGTAGCACCGCCAGCTCCGCCACTAAGCCAAGCCACCAAGCGCCACATCTACACATCCTGTAAATACCTCCAGGGACGGTGACTCCAACACTTTCCTCAGCAGCCTGTTCCCAATGCTTGATAACCCTTTTGGTGAATAAATTTTTTATTCACCCAAATCTAAACCTCCCCTGGTGCAGCTTGAGGCTGTGGAGCAGAAGTTCATACAGTGTTGGAAACGCTGTAGACAGAGAGAATGTGAGGCTTTATAGCACATCCGTATTTTAATTGCTTATTGGAAATGGGCTTTGTGAAACCAGAACTTACTATATCTGCATGTTCAACTAGACTGTAGGAAGGCTCTAAATATTTATTGGACTCTAATCTGTGTTATATCTTGTATCTCACATCATATATGGGCTTATGTCATTGACAGGCTCGAGGAATGGGCCCATGTGGGCCTCATGAAGTTCAACAAGGTCAAGTGCAAAGTCTGGCACCTGGGTCAGGGCAATCCCCAGTATCAATACAAGCTGGGGGATGAGTGGATGGAGAGAAGCCCTGAAGAGAAGGACTTGAGGATATTGGCAGACAAAACATGGAACGAGCCAGTCATGTGTGCCTGCAGCCCAGAAAGCCAGCTGTATCCTGGGCCGCCTCAAAAGAAGCATGTCAAAGGAGGTGATTCTCCCCCTCTACTCTGCTCTTGTGAGACTCCACCTGAAGTCCTGCATCCAGCTGTGTGGTCCCAAGCAAAAGAAAGACATGGACCTGTTGGAGCAGATCCAGAGGAGGCCATGGAAGTGATGTGAGAGCTGGAACACTTCTGCTGTGAGGAAAGGCTGAATTGGGTTTGTTCATCCTGGAGAAGGGAAACCTCTGGGGAGACCTTATAGCAGCCTTTCAGAATATAAAGGGGGCTTATAAGAAAGACAGAGAGAGGCTTTTTACCAAGGACTCTAGTGACAGGACAAGGGACAATGGTTTTAAAGTGAAAGAGGGTAGGTTTAGATTGGACATAAGGAAGAAATGTTTTACAATGAGGGTGGTGAGACACTGGAACAGGTTGCTTTGGCTGTTCACTCAATTTCTGCTCACATTTTTGCTAATATTGCTCATGCTAAGGCCTGATGTATGCTGGGAGCTGTACCATTAGGTCAAAATGTGAGCATCACCTACACAGGGCAGGTAGCCAGAAAGAACTAAAGGGCCATTATGCTGCTGTTATCACCTACAGCTGGCTGTCTCCTGCAGCCATCATTTTTGCATATCAATTGTCTGGCAGTTTTGTTAGGATCCGCTAACTTATGGAAATGGTATAGACCAAACATTCAAGATGGAAGGTACAAAACCTCAGCTTATTCCAAAACCTTTTGAAGCAAATCCAACAGCAGCTGGACTGCTGAGGATTTTGTGCTTCCTGGTGTGATACAGAGGATGCCTGTATGGTGATGGAGGAGGAAGGATGTGTACTCTCACCATCAGCCAGAAAACTGATTTTTTGCTCATAGGTGCATGAATTAAGAATTACATGACTTGGATGGTGAATGAGTGAATTCACATGGCAGACTAGTTTGGAAAAAGGTGATTTGCCCTCGTTTTTCATGCTTGTTTGTTGTATTTCTTAATGAACTCATAGAATAACTTGCAGAGTATGTTGTCCTGTACATTTGAGCAATCCAAACGGACTGTGAGAGTTGCCCAGAGAAGCTGTGGATGCCCCATCACTGGAGTTGTCCAAGGCCAGATTGCAAGGGTCTTTGAGCAACACCAGTGGAAGGTGTCCCTGCCCATGGCAGGGGGTTGGAATAGATATTCTTTAAAGGTCCTTTGCAAAACAAACCATTCTGTGATTCTGTGTGTATGTATATATATATATATATATTTATGTCAATTTACTACAAAACTACTACCAAGAAGCAAGTATAGAGATATCTCAAGTTATTACAAAAATTATCACTACTAAAGAAAACAAGGGTACGTGTATTTCAATATTAGCAGTAGTACTAAAGTAGCAAGGACATATGTATTTCCATATTAGCGGCAAGTATACTTATGATTAATTACTGACATGTGTGCCTGTGCATATAAATATTCAAAGTAGTTGCAGTATGGTGCTCATCAGACTGCTCCAGGGGAGAGGCCAGTCAACAATGGACAAAGTTTCACTTGAAACGTCATCAGCTTCTTGGAGTCTGCAGTCAGCCAGGTGTCCCTGGCCAGGGTCCAGTCTGTTGAGACCTTGTACAAAAAGTCCACACAAGGGGAACACTTGGAGAGGGAGAGAGAGGCTTCATTCCGGGTAGAAAGCACGTAATTTTTTATATCCCAGAGAAGTAAGAAGGCATAGGACACCACCACCTGAAGCAGCCTATAGATGTTGCTAACTTCTGGTTTCAGCCTGAGACTGTCAACAGACAATGTTTTTTTTCTGTTCTCTCAGATGAATTTTTACTTTTCCAGACTGTTTTTCTGTTCTTCCATCTGAAACAGCCAATAGCTGTCACCGGTTCCTCCAGGCTGTTTTCCACCTTTTTGACTCTTTTCACCTCTCTAGATGATAAGCAGTTTCTGGGGTTTGTGCTTATTGATGGTATCTCATGATGTCTCTGGTTTTGAGGTACTCAGCTGTGCTTCTCAAGGGTGCCCTGGGTTCCCCGGCCTGCTGGCATTTTTTCTGTCAGTGTTTTGACAGGAACCTTCTGACAGTCTTTCCCCCCACTATAACCAGGTTGCGTTTACAGCAGTTCCTGCCACTTCACCCCTGGGCCTACAGCTGCTGGTGGGTCACTGCAGGTGAGACTACACCGCATCTCTCCTGCCTCTTCATGTGTGAGATGGAGTACTTACACTTGCCTCAGGCCCAGCAATGGTGGTGTAACTTAAGTGAGGGTTTGTCAGCCGAGAACTGAGGTTACAGTACTGCTTCAGGTAAAAGTGATATACACAAGAGATTTGAAGCAAGACACAATACAGAAAAGCACAAAGCCAGCAGCTAGAATGAGAGCTAATTCCATTAAGATGTGCTATGCCCATGCTGCAAGGCCTGGAAGCCAAGACCATAGCCAGGAGCAGTCTGCTGGCAGACCTCTGAGCAGGGTTTTTTCTTGGACTAGTTGGTGAAAGGTTGGTGAGATGACTCAGACATGTTGCTGAGTCACCTTGTTGAGGAAATTTTGTGGTACCCCTTGAAGTGAATTAAGCACATACATAAGAAAGATTAAGAGTGCATCGGACAGAGTCCTACCGCTGTAAGCATTTCTACAAAGACTCTGCAACAGCGTGTTGCAAGCCCATTCCTTATATCCACTTGCACCAGCAGGTGAGGAATTATCACCACTGTGAGAAGTGCCTTGGGGCACATCAGCCCAGCCTTGGGCCCATCTGCTGGCCCAGCTCTGCTGCCCAAAGGTGGCCCCTGAGTGCTCCTGTCCGGGATGGCTACAGGATGATGCTGAGGCTGTATCTCTTCTGCCAAGAGAAACTTCATTTAGTTGGTCCTGTCACGATGGGTTTGAACACTCCATAGTTCCTACCTACAGGGTAATGGTTGTGGTGCAAATTAAAGGCTAAATGTTTAGATCAAAATGCGTAAGGACTAAGAGTGCTATGGTAGAAGTGCAGCCTGCTGTGGTGGCCCAAAGCCGGAACCACCCAGTTGATTTAAGTGCCCAGAACCATTGTGATGTTTACAGAATGAACACAGTGGATTAGGGAAACACTGAATTTCATTAAGCACGTTTGGCTTAAACGTATTGTCCAAAGAGAGTTACAGTCTAAACAGCCAGATATGTTGTTTGGGCCACCTGTGTCCCAATTATTGTTAGTACTCAGCCAAGCATTACTTGGCAGCTTGCAGCCTGGAGAATTAGGTGCAGTGAAATTGTATCTTTGACAGTTTGTTCTATTAACATTCATGTGAGATTCTGGAGTTCCAAGCCATTAAAACCACCTTTGTTTGCACTTGTTGATTCATTATTACAGGTCCATGAGATTTTTTGGTCAGAATCAATATAAGCTTGTTTCATTTCATGCCAAATTGTCAATCAGTATCATGAACAAGGTATTACCAGGGAAGATAGTATGAGTTTCCATTTCCTGATGTTGTGGTTAGAGTAACCTGAAGGAAAACACAAATCCACTTTGTCTCTTTTTGAATGTTAAATAATTTGGGTATCCATTGCTCAGAAATGAGATTTGTGTTACTCTGACGGTCAAGCACCTTCCACATGGTGCTTCAGAGGGGTGTTTGTAATACTCAGTGAAATCTTCCTTTTTGCAGATTATTAGTTCAGACAGTTATTAACACGTAACTGATGATTATAATTTTCACTTAAAGTTATGCTGCAGCTGGTATCAAAAACTTTCCAGCTCAGACTACTGGTTATGGTCTGTTGGTTGCTTAAAGCAGTCACTGTGTCATTAAGACGATGTGTCTAATTGTGATATGGGGAAATACTGGTTGAGGTTTTGGACTGACTGGTCTGAGTGTAAATTCCAATTTTACACTAATGTTAAGAAGTCCATCCCAGCATTCAATGATAACATTGTACTGGGGATGACAAGGAATGTGGAAAATCTATCTAAATCCTTGGGTTTCAGCCCATCGGTGTGTATCTTTACTTTTTGAAATGTGGTTGATTGTCTGATTGAATCACAGAGAGTAAAGGCAGGTGGGTAAACCGTTGTCTTAATCCTAAAATTAGGCATTTTGCACTAGCCTGAAGAATGGGTGGGCTGTACCTAAACCACTAATAATCTCTGCCCAGGTTAAAATATACTCCAATTTATTTGGAGTTCCTGGTAAAGCTCCTTTTAAAATTCATTTGCCACAAGAATGTCATGGTGTAATCCCAGCTGGTGACTAACCACCACATCGCTGCTCGCTCACTGCCCCCACAATGGGGTGAGAATCAGCAAAGTGAGAAAACAAACTCATGGGTTGAGATAACGACAGTTTAATTAGGTAAAGAGAAAGCCAAGCCGTGCCCACGAGCAAAGCAAACCAAGGAATTCAATCACCTTTTCCCATGAGCAGGGAGGTGTTCAGTCATCTCCAGGAAAGCAGGGTTCTATCACATGTGATGGGGACTTGGGAAGTCAAATGCCATCACTCTGAACATCCCCCCCCTTCCTCCTGCTTCCCCCAGTGTCACCTGCTGAGCGTGATGCCATCGGGCAGGGGATATCCCTCGGGTCAGTTGGGGTCAGCAGCTGTTCCAGCTGTGTCCCCCTGCCCAGGTCCTTGTGCCCCCAGCCTGCTTGCTGGCCTTGATGCTGCTGTGCAAGCCCTGCTCAGGAGCAGCTACAACGTTGGAGAGCTACCAGCACTTTTTTCATCACCGAAACATAGCACCATCCTACCTACTATGAAGAACATTCACTCTATCCCAGCCAAAACCAGCACAAAGAACCACAAGTGTTTACCATGCCTCAGGTTAGGCCAGTGTTGTCCAGCTAAAATATTGGCTTGGGCATCTGCACAAAAAAGGCTCCTAATTATAAAATCTCAGCGTTCTGTTTTAGAAATAGGCCCCCCCTTGAAGGCCAACCTATTGATATAGATCCAGGCTACCCATATGTCTTAAGTTGTCTTGTAGCCAACCCAGAACTACCAGGCCAGAGGTGGAATAGTGTATACATGTTATGTGAAAGATCAACATTATTGCTTTATGTTCTTTAGACAAATGATCTATGTCATGATCCCATCTGGATTGTAAATATGTGGCCTTTGTATGTGTTGGTATGTGCCCAGTTTGAAGAGGGTTTCCACTGCTCTGCTTTGAGGTATTAAATACAGCTTTTCCTATTGACCTTTTCCCCGGGCTTTCCTTCCTTTAATTTTTCATCCTTCAGCTTTCCAGTGTGGAAGCCGCAGGTGGCCACATAGACCAGGCCACATCGGAATGAGTACACTCGCCTCAGCGCCCCGTTGGGCTCCTGGCATGACCGGCTAGAGCTCAGCCAACTGACCTGATCCCGCTACTTCTTGTGCTTCAGATGTCCCACCTGAGGGCCACATGTGGGTAGCCCTTCCCTTCCGTTCCCCTTTAACCCTTTGAGCTGATCCATCTGTTAAACCAAACCTTAGACCAAGCCACAGCATCCTGTTGTAAATCAGATGGGAGTGGTGCACCATGAATGGGTGAAGGCAGCGTAGCAAGGGGTGGTTCAGCAGCTTCTTGCCACTGGATATTACACGCCTGTGAACTTCCCTGTAAGGCCTGTTCCTCCATCCACCCAGTGGCGACGTTCTGTTGTCTCAGGTGGAGTCATCCACTTTGCTCGTAAGAGAGAACACCGCACTTCATTGATATAAAAGAGTGAGGTAACAAAGTCTAATGTTAAATGCAAGTGGTTTGGTACACTTGGTTATTTACTACACAGAGGACAGGGTCAGAGAAGACTGTCATGGAGATCCTCCCATGGAGTCATGAGGTTCAGCAAGAACCCCCTTGGTTTCAGAACTCCTTCTCACAGAGGACTCTAGATGCAGCTAGACCCAACCCTAGTCCAAGACTTGGTCAACAGTTTATGTCTAAAGGATTATATATTCACAATCAATCCTTTATACCACTTAGCTAAGATTTCAAAGTTTAGCATGCAATCACTCACCAAGGATCTTTTGCAGCAAGGAATCTCAGCTTCGAGGAGTAACCCTGACAAGCCTCAAGACTGAACTCAAGGGGAGATCCTGCCGGGCAGCCGGCTGCCATGCAGGAGAGCTCCATGAGCCCTGGGCTGCCGACTGTTTATAAAGTAATAGTCATATTTGCATGTCAGCAAGACGTCTGTTTCACCATTCCAGAAAGCCTTTGGCTATCACGCTGCCATCTATCCCCCAAAATCCAGAGTAAGGTGGACAACATCACAACAATGGTTATGGCTTCAGCAGGTGGGGTTAGTGGCAGGGGAGCACACTGCCACAGCTACGTGCATCACTGTTTTCTGAATCGCACCAGAGTGCACAATTCTCTGCGGAATGGGAATAGGCTCTTTTGCTTTTTTAAGGATAGGGAATGGAGTTTGCGTTTCTAAGGGTGGATCTAAAGTGATGGATTCTGCATCTAACAGGGCTGTTTAAACCATCGGTAGTGATTTTTTCCCAAGGTGAATACCATGCTTGGGAACTGTGCTGCTCCTTCAATCCTAACTGTATAGCAGTAAACCGAGCCTTATTGGGAGCTGGTTGCCAGAATTCCCATGGGATCTTCTTTCTGTGAGTCCTATATGTAGGCTAAAGGCCCCCCCCCGCTATTATTGGGCCAGTGGGCTGATATTCTAAACCACTGCATATTAATGAACAAAATGCTACTTCATGAGCAACTGTCCACTCCCAGGTAGCACGCATCTTTAGTAGATTGCATAAGGTTCAGGCAATTATGCTAAATTGTGGAGACAAGCTTGCCAAAATCCTCAAAATCCTGAAGTTCCTAGGGCTTGTCAAAACTCCTTCTTAGCAAAGGGTGAATTTAACTTGGATATTTACTGTAAGGTATCAGAGGGAATATATCATCTGCCCCCTTGCCAAGTTATGCCTAAAAATTTAACCTTTAGGTTAGAGCCCCACTATTTAGCCTCAGGGATTGATACCAAGGACTTAAACCAATTTAGTTAGCAAGAAGAGAGAACTAGGTTCTGCTTCTTTTGCTCATGTCACAAAGTCAGGAAACAAAGAACAGATGGTTAAAAGAACACCGTTATCCAAGTTAAGTAAAAATAAAATGCAAAAAGACGACTTCAAATGAGGTAGTCCTGGCTGCAAGAGAAGGCAGGCTGCTAAGGTGTTGCAGTCCACAGACATCAGCAGAGAATTAGTTGAAAGTAAGACAAAGGTAATTGTGGCAGTGGGAGCTCGGGACCTCTGATAGCTCCCCTGAAACAGGACAAAACCCCACTTGGGGAGCATGCGGATTAGTAAAAAAGCTTCATCAGTGCTATCTGAGGAAGAATACGAACTTGCATTGGAAGCGAGAAACTTGCAACCAACCCTGTGTGTATGACAATGAATATGCAATGGACTATGAATATAGATATTTATTGTATATAATCTATACCCTCAAATAACTTGATATGCATGTTAGGAGGAAGAATCCCCCCATGCACTCAGTGCTGCAATAAACCGATGTCAGCTTGCTAAACTATTACTTGGTTTGGAGCATTTTCTTGGTTACGATTTTTGGCAACAGGATGCTAACCCCCTCACATTTCAGACGGGCTAGGACGCCACCACACATTCTTTGGACCTTCTCGGGAGAATCTCCTGCAATTAAAATGTCTTTGATATATTGATATACCATCACCCCTTGTTCTGTGGGATTTGTTCTTAATTCCTTAGCTAAAACCTGGTGTGACAACGTAGAGCTGTGTTTGAATCCTTGGTGTAGTCAGGGAATAGCGTACTGTATTCCATCCCACGTCAAAGTGAATCTCTTCTTGATCCTCAAGTTGTAATACGACCATGAAAAATATATCCTTTATATCCAAGGCAGCCATCCAAGGATGGGCTGTTCACTGTACAGGAAAAAATCAGATACGTGACAGGACGCAGTGTTACGTGTCTGATATTTCCATTCAGTGGAGGATAACCTACTGCCAAACGCTAGGTGCTGTTCGGCTTCTGCGTGGCCACACACGGGAGTTATATGGGGAAAGTTTTCGAGGCAATATCCCATCATTCTAAATCCTAGGTAAAAGTAGTTATGCCTAGCGTAGCTCCAGGGCTGATATGATATTGTCATACGTTGAGTCAAAGCACTTGCAGGTCAATTTTGGTGCAGCCTGTAATAGGGAAGCAGCAGACCCCTCAGCTGGTACTTCACCTATAGAGACTAAAGAGTTTGGGGTCCGATGGTTTGTCATTTCACGTGTGTAACAGTCTTAGCAGCCTAACCTTAATATATCCATACCCAACATATTTGTCTGTTGTCATATAACCACGGGCGGCAGCCAAGCCCCACACAGCTACCTGCCCTACTGCCCCCCCAGGAGCTGTTTGGAGAGAATAAAAGGGTAAAAGTAGGAAACTTGGGCTCCGATAAGGACATTTTAATAGTTAAAAGCAAAAGCTGCCCGCAAGCAAAACGTAAGGAAGTCCTTCCCATCGGCAGGCAGGTGTTCAGCCGTCTCCAGGAAAGCAGGGCTCCATCTCACCTGACTCTTGACTTGGAAGGACAAACGCCATAGCTCCAAATGTCCCCTCTTCCTCTTTCTTCCCTGCAGATTTTATTGCCAAGCACATACTGTACAACGTGCGGGAGGGAGGCTCTGCCCTATCGCAAGCTCCCCCGTGCAGGGGTTGGGGGGGAGCCTGTGAGTGCCACTGGGGGGGTCTGGTGTGCTCTGGCAGGGCACTGGGGTGTACTGGGAATCACTGGGAGGGCAGCGTGCTATATTGGGATGGGGCTCTGGGCCACGCTGGGAATCACTGTGGTGCCCTGGATCATACTGGGACTGCTGGGAAGGGCACTTAGCTATACCGGGAGACATGGGATGACACTTGCAGGCTCTGGCTGTTTCAGATGTCGGTATCGTATTTTCATCTTCGCATCTTTAACCAGGACTGGCACTGGAGGAAGTCGAACTTGGCAAAGCTCACCACGCTTTCGCCATCTGTACCCCGTGTAGTTATGGTAACCCAGCTGCGCACTTTCGTGTAGGACCACCCGGCGAGCCGAGTGCTCTTCTAGCTGTCTGGGCTGTACTGGGAGTCAGTAGGAGACTTTGGGCTCTACGGGGAAGGTGCTGGGCCACACGGCATGGAGCTGGACCATACTGGGACTCACTGGGAAGCAGTGGTCCATTGTGGGAGGCATGGATCTAGGGCTCTGGGCTATGCTGGGGGGCATGAGGAGGCTCTGGGCCATACTGGGAGAGTCTTGGGCCATACTGAAGGTGCTGGGAGGCATGGGGGCATACTGGGGAGGAGGGTTCTGGGGCTGTGGGCTGCGCTGGGAGGCAGGGGGAGCTCTGGGCCATACTGGGAGATGGGGGGGAATGTTGGGGGGGGACACAAGTGGGCACTGGTGCATACCAATGCTTACTGGTGGACACTGGGGAGGTGGAATGTGTGCCACATATGCACATGTGACAGAGTGACTGAATGAGTGAGTGGGATTGGCTGGTGCTGCTGGTGGCCAGAATAAAAGAAATGGCAGGAACGGGAAAAAAAGGGGGGAATGGGGGATAAAGCAGGGCAAAAAGCAGGGAGAAAGTAAGGAAAGAAAAAAAAAAAGAGATAAAAGGGGGAGATAGGGGAGAATACGGAGACAAACGGGAATAAGGGAGTAACTGGGAAAACGACAGGATGGAGGAAGAAACTGGGGCAAGATGGGGAAACTGGGGAAAAATGACAGAAAATGGAAGACATGGGTAAATGGGAAAAAGGGGGGGAGGAGCCGAGTGAAAATGGGGGGAATGGGGAAAGAAATGGGGCAAAAATGAGTGAAAATGGGGAAAAATGTGGGGAAAAAAACAAGAGAAAAGGGAAACACAGTGAAACACTGGTGCACAAATGGGCAAACAGTAGGGAGAAAACCAGGGCAAAACCAAAGGAAATGGGGGAAAACAGGGTAAAATGGGGCAGAAACAGGAATACCCCAGGGGAAAACAGGAACATAGAAAACCGAGAGAAATTGTGGGAAAACAGGAAAAATGTGGGGAAATGGCTTGGGAATGGGGGGAAAGGAAGGAAATGGTGGCAAAGGAGTAAACCCAGGAAAAAACCAGAAGAAACTTGGAGAAAGTGAGGGAAATAATGGAAAACAGAGAAGAAATGGAGAAACAGGGAAAACAGGGGAAACGGGAGGGACAAACCCGGGCACAAACAAGGCAGAACAGGTCAAAACCGGGGGAAAAAAAAAAGGCAAACCCAAGGCAACAAGGGGCAAAACCAGCCAGTTATGGGGGTTGGGGCAAGAACTGGGAGAATAGGCCAAAACAGGGCAAGCAAATGCGATCAAATGCCAGTCTGGGTCGTAACTCTTCAAGTAGGATCCCAGTATGGCCCCAACACTACCAGTGTGGACGCAGCGCTCCCAGTATGACGGCAATGTGAGCTACACTTAAACTAAGATCCTAGTATGGACTCAGTATTCCCAGTACAGTACCAGCCTGGGCTGCACCTCTCCAAGGATGATCCCAGTATGGGCCCCAATCCCAGCGTTGCCAGTATGCAACCTAAGGCCCAGTATGCACTCAGTATGGGCCCTGAGGCTCCAAGTGCAGCTCCAGTGCATTCCCAGTGTGATCCCCAAGGTTCCCCCAGTGCTCCCAGTAAGGGCCCTAAGGCTCCCAGTATGGGCCCCAAGGCTCTGACTGCTGCTCCAGTGCACTCCCAGTACAGGCCCCAAGGCTCTCAGGGCACTCTCAGTACAGGCTTCAACACTCCTGCAGTGCACTCCCAGTGTCCCCAGTATGGGCCCTGGCACTACCAGTACAGGCCCCAGCGCTCTCAGCACATACCACCAATAAACGGTTTTCGCTTCAACCCATCCTGGTGCCTCCTAAGGCTGAACCTCCAAACCCTCTGAATTTTTCCCCAGAGTAACTTCACCAGCCTTGCCTCTGCCTTTACTGGTGGACAGGCGAGTTGGGTCACAGGATCAGGCCCCCCCCAGTGAACTCCATCCGCTGCCAAGGTAAGAGAGAGAGAGAGAGAGAGAGAGAAGGGGGGTGAGCGGGGGGACCCTGCCGGCCAGGCCAGCGGGAACCCTGGCGTGCAGGGCAGCGGGGGTGGGGGGGACCCTGGCATCTGGACGCACCTGTGGTGGGGCGACGAAGGCCAACCAGTCGGAAGGGCGGGTGGGCAGCAGCCCCATGGCCTGGCACTTGTAGAGGGCCAGGGCCAGCCCCAGCCCGTTGCCCACCAGGAACACCAGCCCCTGGAGGGCCCGCCGGCTTGAGCTTTCCAGGGCCTTCAGTGCTGCAGGGGGAACAGGGTGGGACACTGGGACTGGGGGACCCCGTCACTGTCACCCACGTGTGGCACTGCAGGGGACCGGGGTAATGATGAGTGGGGAGCAGCCGGGGAGCATCATGGGGGAAGCGGTGGGGGAGGCGCAGGGTGGATGGCATGGCGATGGCTGTCGAGGAACGCATGGCAGTGACAACGTAGGGATGACTGTCACATGGGTGACTGTTTAGGGGGTGTGGGGCAGGGTCTGACATACAAGTTGACTGCAACAGGGTCAACTGGGGGCGGGGGGGATGCATGGGGGTGAGTGATGTGGGGGTGACTGTTAGCGAACACGGGGGAACAACTGACACGTGGGCAACCGTTCAGGGACACGAGGGGGTGACTGTCACAGGTACAACTGTTGAGGGACACGTGGGGGCAACTGACATAGGGGCAACTGTTGGAGGGGAACGTATGTGGTGGGGTCTGTTGCAGGGACCACTGCTGGGAGATATGTGGGGATGAATGTTGCCAGAAGAGGTACGGGCCAGGGAACCACCACAAGTATTTGGGGGAACCGTCACATGGCAGAGGACGACCACGGGGGATCACCCAGGGAGCTGTCACCCGGGGCTGTAGCGTGGGGTTGTACTCACTGGCAGAGAGGGACATGAGGGCCTGCAGCGGCCGCCAGCCCATCATGCACACCATCATTGCAGGGAAGATGGAGATGGTGTTGCCGGCCATGTACATGATGAACAAGTTCATGGGGATCTGCTTCAGCGGCGCCAGTGCCACGTCCCAGCAACGCTGCAGGAAAGAGGCCAACGAGGCGTCCGCCATGTGGGGATACCTCGTACCCAGCCATGGGGGACGGGGACGATCCCCTCCACGGGGGAACCCGGCGTAGGGGACGTCCCTCTCCCTCCCGGGTCCCCCCCCGCCCACCTTCTCCATGAGGATTTTGTCGCTCTCGTGGACGCCGCCCTCCCCCAGCTGCCGCTCGGCGAACCCCAGCGGCCCGCGGCCCTCGGCGGCTCCGCGGGGCCTGGGGGTGGGATAGAGGAGGGCAGGTGAGGCCAAGGAGCTCCCTGGACCCCCCACATCCGCCCCCCAAACCCCCCCTCCCCCCACACCCCGGGGCCTCACCGCCCCCCCGGCGCCGCCGCCAGCTCCAGTGACCACTTGAACCGCCGGCCCCGAACCGCCGCCGCCGCCGCCATCCTGCGAGCGCCCGAACAGGAAGCGGAGTCACGGGGCGTGTCCCGGCAAACAACCCCGGGCGCCTGGGGCCTACGCGGCGCCTTCGCTACGCCCTACCCCATAGCAGCCCCACACGAACCCCGCAGACGCAGACACCGACACCCGACACGCCCCCCCCCCCAGCCCTACAGCAGCCCCGCGTCCTTCCTTATAGCAGCGCCACAGGCCACCCGCGCCCTGCAGCTCCCTCCCGGTCCGTTCCTGCCTGGAACTAAAGGTTCCGGCCGCGGGTTCCGGCCGGGGCCGGTGGCGGGGACGCTCTGGCCGCGCCCCCCCAGCCCCCGGTCGCTCCATCTTTCACCCCCGGCCCGCCTTGTTGCAGCCCGTGCCGCGTCCTTACGCTGGTTTGTACTTTTTTTTTTTTTTTTTTTTTCTTCTCTTTTTAAAGTTCTTGCGGCTGGCCTCTTTATTATTTATTTGCTTTTAAAGTACTTATTTATTTAGTTCTTTCTTGAGAAGGATTTTGCTTTTCGTATTTTATTTCTTGGCTCTGTGGTTTTTTATTTCTTTGGGTTGGTTTTTCCTTTCTTTTTTTTTTTTTTGTTGGTTTTATTTTTTAACTTCTTCCAGGACTGCTTTTGATTTCCTGGGGCAGACTTTTTTCCTTTTTATTTTTGGGGTTTTTTTAGGGTTTTTTTAGGGTTTTTTTGGTTTTGGGGGGGGGTGGGTTTGTGGGTGGGTTTTTTTGTTTTTTGATTTTTTTGTGTTTTTTTGTGGTTTCTTTTTGTTTGTTTGTTTGGTTTTTTTTTTTTAATTTATTTCTTGGAGAGGGGTTGATGGAGGCACTCAACTCCTGAACCAGACTGGCAGTAGTTTGGTAAAGGCTCCAAAGGAAGCAAAGGCCTGCACCGTAGATGGGTGAAGAACTCCTGGAGACCCCACAGAGGAGCGGTGTGACCCAGTGAGCATCCAGGCGTGTGAGCTTGGAAACACCAGCCTGTGCTTTTAAGACATTAAAAATTAAGTGCAATTAACACATGAATAGCAGGTGGCGTTTCCAAGACTCGTTTCTCAAGGAACAAAAGCCAGTTGTCGCTACAAGGAGTCTCATGCATGCCTTTGCCATCACGGGTAATTTGACTGTGAGCCAAGCACTTTATTCCGTATTTGACAGCCCAAAGCGAGCTGACCTTGAACCCTGCCAGCTCTCTGTGGCAGCAGTGATCTCCCCTGGGGATGGGACACATCTCTGGGGTTGTCGGGGCAAAGGTGCCTTTCGCCAACGGCAGATCCTTGTTAAGTGACCAATACCGCGCATAACTTTGTTTTACAGTAACTGAGTTGTGACCTGTTAACTTTGATTTTTGTCTTGGTAACCTGGGCTCTGCCTTGGTAGTTTAGAATCTTTTTTCAAATTACTGTGCAGTACAGCAATAGAGCTAACCTTGCTATTGAACTTTTAAGTCACAGTTTTACAGCCTTATATTTCAATAAAACTGCTTTTGCTAATACGTTTGCTGGTGGTTCTCTAAGCAATCTAAATCGCCCATTCACAACGGGGAGGGGGTAATTTTTGTTCTTTTTTTTTTCTTTTTTCCTTCTTTTTTTTTTCCCTTCCCCCTTATTTTCTTGTGGGTTATTTAATTTTTTTTTGATTTCTTGGGTTAATTTGATCTCTTGGGGTTGGTTTTCTCTCTTTTTTTCCTTGTAGTTTTTTTTTCTTGTTATTTTTTCTTTTTTTAGCATATATTTTAGTTCTTGAGCTATTTTGATTTTTTTTTTTTAACTTGGGTTGTTTTTTTTGACTTCTAGTGTTATTTCTTGGGTGGGTTGATTTCTAGATTTGGTTTACTTTTTTTCTCCTTGGCTTTTTATTTCTTAGGGCAGTATTTTGATGTCTTGCTACCCTTCTTTTATTCAACTTGGGGTTGTTTTTTTTTTCTCCCTGTTCCAGCCCTCCTCACTGTACCCTTCTTCCTCTCTGGCTCCTTAGTCCTTCCTCACCCTGTATACCCTCCCCTTCCCCCACCCCTCTGTCCCTCTCCCCTTCCTATCTTTCCCTCCTCCTGCTCCTTTGCCTCTCCCTTTTCCTTCTCTCCTCCTGCCTCCCCATCTCCCTGTCCTGCCCCTGGGTCTTCTTAATTTCTCTCTCCCTTTATCCCATCGCTTTCCCCATCCCTTTCCTCCTCCCTGCTCCTTTTTACCCCTCTCGCCATCCGCCTCTCCCCTTTCATTCCCCCCTGTCCTTTCTCCCTCTCTTCTCCTTCTCTGCCCCTGTCCTGCCCCGCAGCACTGCTGTGTTCTTCTCCTTGTCCCTGCTTCTGCCCCCCTCTCTGTTTGTCTCCCGACTCCGGTCTGTCCCTCTCCCCCTTTCTCAGTCCCCCTGTGCCCTTTTCCCCCTCTTTTTCCACTCTGTCCTGTTTCATCTCCCACCCAACTCCAGAAGTTGCCACGGGGACTTGTGGAGAAGTCCCCACCGGAGCAGCTACACCCTGAAGATCTGCTGGCCTGCAGCTGCCCCCAGAGAAGAAGCCAGGGGATTGCTGTGACAGTAAACCCTGTGGCCTGGTGCCAAGGGATGCTGTATGGACATCTCGTTGGAGGTGCTTATGTGGTAGGAAGTGGCGCAGCTGGAGCCACCTAAATTGGTGGAGGAGGAGTGACCCCACCTGAGCTCCTCTCCGAGGCCCTGCGCTGCCTCTCCTGTCCTGGAGCCCGAGTCATGGACTACATGACTACAGCAAATGTCCAAAAAAAAAAAAAAAAATGGGCAATTTATTGATGTTTTATTATGGAGACTGAGGGACTCATACCTGCACAGCTATCATAGGATGGGAAGGAGCAGTCCTGGTTTTGGCTGTGCTGGAGTTGGGTTGGTTGTCACAGTAGCCCTGTGCAGTGTGTGATTGGTGGCTGCAGCAGATCTTTGTCACTCTTCTCTACATTTCTGCCTTCCTGCCTGCCTGTCCCTGCCTCTGTCTCCCTCTTGTGCCTGTTCAGTTCCCCAGAATAACTTTTTCCTCTTCTACCAACGCTGCCCTGTACCCTGTGGCCTTCTGAATTTTTTTCTACGTCTCTCTGTATCCAGCTCCTGCTCCCTGTTTTTTAATTCTGGGCTGTCTTTCTTTTACCCCTGTGGTGGGCTGACCTTGGCTGGATGCCAGGTGCTCACCAAGCTGCTCTATCCCCTCCTCAGCAGGACATGGGGGGAGAAAATAAGATGAAAAAAACCTCGTGGGTCAAGATAAAGGCAGTCTAATAAAGCAATAGCAAAGGTTGCATGCAGAAGCAAAGGAAAACAAAAGACATTATTTGCTACTCCCCATCAGCTGGTGATGTCTGGCCACTTCCCAGGAAGCAGGGCCGCAGGACCTGTAGCGGTTGCTCCAGAAGACAAATGTCATAAATTATTCTTCCTCCTCCTTTCTCTTAGCTTTTATTGCTGAGCAGACATCATATGGTATGGAATATCCCTTCAGTCAGCTTGGGTCAGCCGTCCTGGCTGCGTCCCCTCCCAAATTCTTGCTCACCCCCAGCCTGCTGGTGAGGGGGGATGTTGGAGAGATGGCCTTGATGCTGTGCTAGCGCTGCTCAGCAGTGACTGAACACCAACACCTTTCTAGCTGAAGCACAGCAATGTGAGGACTGCTGTGGGCAGAATTAACTCGGGCTCAGCCAGACCCAGTACAGTCTCCACCACTTTCCGTATCACTTGCATCACGCTCAGGTCCCACATAATTTAATACATACATACACATATGTATCTATCTGTCTTTCCTAACTACTCCATTGTATTTAATTCTCATGACTGAAATCCCTTCTTACCAACACTTACAACTTTAATGACATACTTAAAGCGTCTTTATACCCAACATATAGATTTGTACATTCTCACTAACTGCTACTCCCCGTCCTTTGCTTGGGCCCCATCTGTCAAGATGGGTGCTCAGGACAGAAGTGGTATGTTCAGTTGCGGGACACCAACATCAGCTTGGTTTGGGTCATCGTTGCACTTGTCAGGTTCCTGGTGAAACTCACTCTTCATCAGTTCAGGTCATTCCAACTACATTCCTTCCTACAACATACAACTCACGTCACAGATGATTTTTCCCCTAGGGTTAAATCTCTTTGAGGCACACACCAGGTCTCCCCGTCCTTCCCAATAACCACTTAAGTACGCACAGGTCCTTGTGTGAAGACACTCTCATGAACGGGTTGGCTTTTTCCCCTGGGAGGAGCAACCCACAGCACCTTGCCCAGCCACTTTCCTGTGTGTGGTGTGGGGACCTTATCTCCTCCCACAGCACCAGAGGGGGTTTGCTCCTACAGGATCAGGATGGTTAGCAGATCCTCTAGTGTTAACCAGCCAAGTGGCTTCCGCTAGCTTTGTATCCCAGCGCTTCCATGCACCACTGCCCAACGCACTCAGTGGAGGTTTTAACAGGCCGTTATCTCTCTCGGTCTTTCCAAAGGCTCGTGGCTGATAGGGGATGTGATACACCTACTCAGTGCCACGTTTCTTCGCCCGGGACTTTACGAGGTTATTTCGGAGGTAAGTCCCGTCGTCTGATTCAATTCTTTCTGGGGGTACCACATCCACAAAATCTGCCTTTAAAGGCCCAAGATGGTGCTTCAGGCAGTTGCATGGTTTACAGGGTATACTTCTAGCCAACCAGTAGTTGCTTCCACCATGGTGAGTGACTATGTAGTCCTTGCCTTGCCGTGTTCGTGACAGTGGTCCAATATAGTCAGTATAGACTATACTTGAGTATAGAGTACTGACCACTTTTGTCATTCAGCAGTCTCTAGGGCTAGTTGGATGGCTTTCATTTCTGCAAACTCACTTGACTTAGCTTCTCCTTCAGGGGCCTCAACAACTTATTGTGTGGGATTCCGCACAGCAGCTTTCCACTTCCAACGGTTTTGTACCACATGACAGGATCCATCAGTGAACAAAGCATAATGCCTTGCATCTTCTCATAGCTCATTATATGGTGTTACCTCTTAGGCGTGAGCCACCTCCTCAGGCAACAGCCCAGACCCTCTACCTTCTTGCTAGGATCTCTTCCAGGATTCCTGGGCAGCTGGGTCCCAGTCAAGCTTGTTCCATCCTCAATACTACCCACTTATTCCGTGTAGCATGCTTTGCATGATCTTTGGAGGGGATGTTTCCTTTGAACATCTAGTGTAGCACAGGCAATAGGGGTGCCAAGAGGAGATGTGCTGCTGTACCAACAACTTCTGAAGCAGCTCGAACCCCCTCATATGCTGCTACTGTTTCTGTTTCAGTTGGAGTGTAGTGGGCTTCTGATCCTCAATACCCCAGGCCCAAACCCCCTAATGGTCAACCTTGAATTCCTCCTGATGTTTTCTGCCAGAGGCTCCATGTGAGACCATGCTCCCCAGCTGCAGTGTAGAGTGCATTTTGCACAGCTGGTCCAGTCCAGACAGGCCCAAGAGCTACTGCACAAGCTCCTGTTTGACCTGCTCAAAGGCTCAGAACCCCAGTCAAAGTAGTTCTTCTCTTGGATTACTCAGTAGAGAAGGCTCATCAGCTGACTATAACCTAGAATACGCATTCTCCAGAACCCTACAAGGCCTAGGAAATCTTGTGTTCCCTTTGTGTTAGCTAGCGGAGAAGTAGTTGCTGTCTTGTTGACCACATCCATAGGCACATATGATGTCCATCTCGCCATTTTATTCCCAAGTACTGAATCTCCTCTGTAGGTCCATTGCCCTTGCTTTTCTTTATCACTGTCACATTAGGGGGAGGTTTTCCCCCAACCCTTTGTGTTCAGCTAGTCTGTCAATGCCCCAGGAAAGACAAGAACTTTGTGCCTGACCAGCCTGTCACAGCTTGCTACAGACTCTACTGGACAGCACATGGCATTGGAGCGTGATTCACCCATCCTATTCAGGGATTCACGGTGATAGATTCACTAGTCAAATCAATTATTCAAGTTTCCAGAAAAATCACACAAACCCGAGCTCAGCTGAGAGTTTTTTGTTATAGAGATTTGTGACAGATTAAGGTTCAAGATCACCATTGGTAGTACCCTGACTGCAAGAACAAATGTGAAATAGTATGCACACAAAATCTAATCACTAATAAAAGTCAGCTGGAGTTAATCATTAAGCGTGCATAGAGTACAGGGTAGTTCTTAGCAGACAGGCAGCTCTACTGGGGAGAAGACAGGTTTGTCAAACAGCCCTTCGACTGATTCCAATAACTACGATGGAGTCTTCTCTAACTTTTCCTCTTCCTAACTTGTATTATCTCTTTACTTCTCACTGGAGCTTGTGTGACTCTAGTCATACATACTTTTGTTACTTCCAGGTGTCAAATCCTCTTGCTTTACCTTTAAAGGTACAGTCAATAAAAATATAAAGTGCATGCTTAGTGAGGGGTGGTCATACCTTGGAGGCAGGTAGCTTTGAGAGGGAGGTGTGCTTTGGTATTACAATGACATTATAACAAGCAAAGGTCATCTGAGGAAAGAAATTTTACCACAGCTGCTAGCTCAACAGATGACATCTTCCCTTATCTTCCCTGCTTGACAGCTAATATGCAGTTTATCAGTACATGGTATCACCAAGTTTCCCTTCCTGCAGAGAGTACAACACAGCCTGGGGTGGTGTCTTGGTGCTTCACTTTGCTTCACCTTCCATTCAGTTCCTCTTAGCGCGTGCTAAGGCTGGAGGTTGTGTTGCCTGGGGAACTGCTGAGGAGGAGATTCCCTGCATACCAATCACATTCCTCTCCGGAAGGAGCAGCTGCAGTTTTATCCTAAACTTCCCTTAATGTTGTAATGTACCTTTAGTCATTTTTCCACAATGGCAAAACTGGCTTTCAGAAGGATCTGAATTGCTCTTTTTCCCTTCTCAAACGCTTCTTCTTCTGCCTTGTTGCCCCAAATGATGATGTCATCAATGCATTGCAGATGTTCGTGGGCATCACTCTCTTCCAGCACAGCCTGGATTAGCCCATGGCGGATGGTAGGGCTGTGTTTCCACCCCTGGGGGAGATGATTGCAGGTGTACTGGGTGCCCCTCCAAGTGCAAGTGAACTGTGGCCTGAACCCTGCTGCCAAAGGGATTGAGAAGAAGGCATCGGCAATTTCAGTTGTAGCATACACCTTGGCTACCTTCAGCTCCAGTTCCTATTGGAGCTCTAACATGTCTGCTACAGCAGCGCTCTTGTGGTTTAACCCCAACTGGCAACTGAGTACCAGCCAGCCAGTTGCTCACTCCCCGCCCCTCCCCGCCCCCGACCGATGGGGAGAAGATCTGGGAAAAAGTTAAAATTTGTGTGTTGAGAAATGAACAATTTAATAATGAAATGAAATTAAAATAATATTAAGAGGAAGAATTGAAACGAGAAAGTGAGAGAGGGAGAAAGGAATAAAATCCAAAAGGGAAAAAAAACAAGTGATGCACAATACAGTCGCTTACCACCCACTAAATGATGCCCAGCCAGTCCCCCAGCAGCAACTGGCCTGCCCCAGCCAACTCCCCCATTTCTACGCTGAGCATGATGGTCTATGATATGGAATATCCCTTTGATGAGTTTGGGTCAGCTGTCCTGGCTGTGTCACCTCCTAGTTTCTTGTGCCCCTCCAGCCCTCTTGCTGGCAGGGCCTGTGAAACTGAAAAGCCCTGGACTTAGTGTAGATGTTAATTAGCAACAACTGACAACATCACTGTGTAATCAACATTATCTCACACCAAATCCAAAACACAGCACTGCACCAGCTGCTGGGAAAAAATAAGTGCCTATCCCAGCCAAAATGAGGACAGTATCGACCCTTTATTTCATACAATTTATGTCATGCCACACTTAGCAATGCGCCATCACCTTCCCTGACTTTTGATATAAACACACAGATACCATTCCCTTAATCTATGGACCATCCCTCTAAGAGTTTATTGAGTTAATTTAGTCCATGATGTTGGGCTCTGTCTGTCATTAAGAGTCTTTCAAGGCAGGAAAGATGGTGCAAGGTGTTTCATTGTTGCATGCTAAAGCCAGACCTGATCTTATCACAGCTGCACTGATCTAGTTTCATCAGAGTTCATTCTTTGATAATGTGGCCATAGGAAGGTCGGGTTCAGACCTACAAATCCAGAATGGCAGAGACGGGTGCTTCAAGCATATAGAAATGACAATATGCAGTGTTGTACAGCAATTCACATCACACAATTTGATTTATTGGCTATTTTCACCCAGAATCAAATCCCCTTGAGGCACACGTTGGACTTGCCCATCCCTCCGCCTCACCCACCGAGTGCTGCCAGGTCCTCAAACAAAAGCAATCCCTGAATAGGTTTGCCTTTGCCTGAGGCAGGAATGAATCAGGCCATTTTCCCCAGCATATTTTTAATGTGCATTGCAGGAGCTTTATTCCCTTCTACAGTACGTAAAACCTCTGGGCAGCTCGACTGGCAGGTCCTCTAGTGTTGACTAACCAGGTGTCTTTTGCTGAATGTGTATCCCAGTGTTTGAAGGTCCCACCACCTTGCTCTCAGTGTGGTCTTTAACAGTCCATTGCGTCGTTTGGTTTTCCAGGAGGCCTGTGCAGGACAGGGGGTGTGATATACCCACATAACGCCAGGCTCTTTGGCTCAGGTGTCTATGAGGGTTTGGAAATGACTCCTGTTACCTGACTCAGTTTTTTCTGCGGTGCTGTGTCGACTGTACGGTGCTTAGTTACCAGCTGCGGTTAAACCACAACAGTCCTTTTTGGCACCCAATGCAGGGCAAGAAGGGGTGAGATCATAACAGCTCTGTCTAGAGTGTGTTAGAACAAAATTGATACAATTGAATATAACAATTGAAACAAATAAAATGCAATTGAAAATAAATACAATTGAAACAACAACAAAAAAAGTGTTCATTGTAACAGTTTAATAATCACTGGCCACAATGCTGATTTCTTTGCTCTTAAAGTTGCTGGCCATGGTCTCAGGGTTGCGTTATGCACTTTACTGCAGCATGTGCTCCGTGTTCTGCCGTTTGTCGTCCTTGGGGCTCAGGTTAAAAATCTCGTTTTGTTGTGCTATTACAGCGCTGGCTTCTGGTTTTGATGGGCTCGCTGGTCCCGAAATTAACTGGGTCTGCGCGCGCAGGGCTGTTGTCATCCCTGTACTTTGGTGCCATCTTGCGGGCAATGCTGACAACTGCACCTTTGGCCTTGGAGAGCCGAGCTGTGGGTAGGGCCTACACCTCCCCCTTCTCCCCAGGGCTAACTACCGAAGCATTTAAGACTTTTGAAGATGTCGACCATCCTTAGGATGTTGGACCCAGCGTAGCGCTGGCCCTGATGCTATTGCTAGGAATACTGGATGTGGTATTGACGTTTTGGGCCCGGCTGAGGATCAGGCATCCAACCCTCCTCCCGACAAGTACTGTGGCTACTGCAGCCCCATGACGTGCGATGGAGAGGACCAACCCCTGTCTGTATCAGTCACCCCTATACACAATCAAAAATGGATACAAAAGTCGCCTCATTTAGCAAAGGACGACAAAGAAAGGCCACCACAGGAATGGGGGGAAGAGGCAGAATAAGAGGTAACCACTCAATCCCTGTCCCTGCATGACTGTGGGGTATGCAAAGAGATTTTGCCCATTATCCAGGTGAGCACGTTATCATCTGGCTGCTGTGATGTTGGGATAATGGGGCTAATAGTTTGGAATTAGAGGCTAGGCAAGGCAAGCAACTGGGATCACTTTCAAGGGAAGGGGCCGTTGACATTGCAATTGGAAAAGGGACACAAGTCCCCAGGCTCTGGAGGTGACTCCTGTCAAACATGAATGAAAGGTGTTCCTTCAGGGAGGATATTAGATGTCGACCAGGCAAGTGGACTGCAATAGAGAGTGTTATCCAGTGCCTGAGGGAATTAGCCATGAAAGTGAATTTATTATGACCTGAACAACATACCCGCAGATCGCGATGAAGTGTGAACCCACAGATCCTGATGAAGTCCAATGCACATGACCTGTGTAGCAGAAATTTCTACGGAGCAGACCACTGTCATATGCCAACTCATTGGCAGTAATGAACTGGAGATATAAAGCAGCACCTGTGGTGGATGAAGTGGCTCACCAACTCCTGGAATAAGATAACATCTCTACCTCCTTCATCTTGGCTGAAGAGAAACTGGTCCAGAACTCAACAAGTTTAGATCCTACTCCCCACCTGTATGGAGCTGCATCTCAGCTGTTGTCAGTAAGTGTCCTTCTGCTTGAGAGGAACAATGTAGGAGGTACACAACACAGGGTACCCTGTGGTTTTACCTGCAGGACCATGGAGAGGACATGAGGAGGTAGGATGGAAAACCAACCTCGACCCTGAAGGCATGGGTGCGTGAGTTGCAAGGAAAACCAATCAAAAATAGAGGATCTTTCAGCAAGTCTACTGCTCCAGTCTCCAGGGGGTAGTTTCTCAGACAGAGTGATAGGGCTGATTTTAGTATTGATCCTATGAAAATCAATTCTAACCCGTTTTTGTAATATGTAAATGGACAGGACTGCTCTGTGGTACAGCTGCTCCACACCACTTGCTGCTGTGGTGGAGAATCCTATGACCAGAATTAGAGGGGCCCTGCCCCCAGCCAGGTGGAGGAGAGGGACAGCTGAATTTACTGGACTGTCTGGACCCAATGGCCAGGCACAATCAGATCCAGAAGAGAATAAAGCTCTAGTAGACACCAGTGCACAGTGTAACCCAATGCCATCAAGCCATACCGGGCAGAAGCCCTTTCTATTTCTGGAGTGACAGGGATCCCAACAGCCAACTGTATTGGAGGCTGAAGTAAGATGACTAGGAAGAAGTGGCAAAAGCACCCCGCTGCGACTAGCCCAGAGGCTCTGTGCATCCGTGGCACAGACTCTCAGGAGAGGGTATTTCAAGGGCCCAGAAGGGTACCGGTGGGCTTTGGGTATAGCTGCCTTGGAGACAGAGGAAATTAAGCAGCTGCCTACCTTGCCCAGTCTCTCGAAGACCCTTCTGTTGTGGGATTGCTGAAGGTCAACGAACAACAGGTGCCTGTCGCTGCCACAGTGGCACAGCAGTGGCAATACCGCAGCAGCTGAGGCTCCCTGATTCCCGTTCGTAAGCTGATTCAGCGACTGGAGAGACAAGGAGAGTGATCAGCAGGACCCTCTCGCCCTGTAATAGCCCCATATGGGCCGTGTGAAAGCCTAATGGAGAAAGGAGATGAACGCTGGACTATCGTGGCCTGAACGACGTCACGCCGCCGCTGAGTGCTGCTCGTACCAGGCATGCTCTATACAGAGGGTCTGAGGCCCACTACACTCCAACTGAAGGAGAGATACCGGCTGCGTATGATGGGGTTCAAGCCACTTCAGGCATGATTGGCACCGAAACACAGCTCCTCCTGGCACCCCGGTTACTGCTGCTGGGCTGGATGTTCAAAGGCCGCATCTCCTCTATACATCACGCAACTGATGCTCCGTGGAGTACGTGGGTCGCACTGCTCACACAACGAGCTCGAATAGGAAACCCCAGTCACCCAGGAATCTTGGAAGGGATCATGGACTGGCCAGAAGGCAAAGATTTGGAATATCACCAGAGGAAGAGGTGACACATGCTGAAGAGTCCCCACCATATAATAAATAGCAAGAACGTGAGCAGCTGCATGCTCTGCTTACTGATGGGTCCTGCCGTATCGTAGGAACGCATTGGAGGTGGGTGGTGGCCATATGGAGTCCTCTATGACAAGTCACAGAGACTGCTGAAGGGGAAGGTTATTGAATCAGATTGAAGGCTATCTAGCTGGCTTTAGACATCGCTGAATGAGAAAAGTAGCCAATACTTCGCCTCTATAATGGTACATGGATGGTGGCTAATGCCCTGCATGGGTGGTTGCAGCAATGGAAGCAGAGCAACTTGTAGTGCAAAGGTAAACCCATCTGTGCTGTGATACAAGGTTTCCCAGCTGTGAGAAGAGACCAAAGGCATCCTGCCCCTGGCTCTGCTGCAGATCTTTGTTTTAAGGCTTTTGAGTTTTGTATACTTTTGTAAATTAATTCCCAGTGGTCACTCAGATTCACGTAACACATCCTATCAAAGTTTTCACATGCATGTTCCTGTGCTAATAATAAAAATCAATAGCAACTCGGTTCTGTAGCAACATATGATGGACAGAATCAACATCTGTTAATAAGCCAGAGAAAAAAAAGAATAGTATTTGTAGTATTACTTTGTTTAGCAAGCTAGCAGCCTAATTTACTAAGCAAATTAAGAGCGTGTACTATTCTTACAGAAGAGATTAGAGAAGCAAAAATGTGTTACGCTGCATTCCAGAACTCAGCCTGAGAGTTACAGTCTGCTGTGAGTTCTGCATTACAATCATTTGACACATGTTGGGGTTGCGATTGTGAAAGTTGCCCGTTTACGATTTTCATTGGCATTATCACAGCTAGTTGTTTTAAAAGCATCCCTTGAGCTTCCTGATGTTCGACTTGTTGCAAAATATTCTGAAGCCAGTCAATCAAGTTAGTATTAAAGTTAGTGACTCTCTAGGACCCTGCAAGACTGTGGCAAGACTCCCGCATCCGGACTGCCTTAATAGCCATCTCATTCATTTGCAAATCGTTCTCCCTGGGATACCTTGCCTGAGTCACAGAATCAGCACAATTATTTTCTCCAGCCAACAGCTCATAGTTAACAGCAATTCCCCGATTAAGGTTTTCAATCAAGGCCACTACACATAGCCCACAAAAATCAGATAACCACATCATATACTGTATCAGTTAGTACCATACAAAGCAATAACTTCCAGTCACGCAGTGTGAGTGTATAAGGCTCTGCCATCACTTTACGAAGGGACAAATAACAAATGTATTATGAATCCTCCCTTCCCGCACTGCTTTGCTTAACTCTTTAACAGCCTCGTATTGCACAGGCTGCCACTCTCGAGGTTGATTTGTCTGACAAAATACTGAACATGCCATAGCGACTCCCAAAACCCCTCACTTAAGTGTTTCCCACTTGCATTCCTGCCACCGATCCCTCAGACCCCCTTTCACCCTCCCCGAAAATACAGTCAATGCATCGAGAGAGGCGGGCGGCAGGGGCGGGGGGGGGAAAGGTCTAGCTCCTTTTCTGAATCTATAGGACCTGGATCAAAAGGTTTATCAGTGTCAATGGAATCATTGTCCAAGTTGTCCTGTTCCCGTGCTTGGTCCTGTGTTGTGAGGGTCGCTGCAATCAGTGACAGAAGCTTTGGGGGCAGAGGAGGTGTGGACAGAATCGCCATCGTTGACAGTGTGCTGAGAAGAGTCGCGCTGTCGGTGGAATTTACAGCCTCCTCCAGTTCAGTGCTTACACTGTTTGTGGAATTTACAGCTTCCTCTGGTTTAGCACCGTTAGCAGAATTAGTCCACACTTGGTGAAGAGTAGTCAGAATTTGCCACCAAGGTGCTAAATGCATTCCCGACACGGAGTTCCCCTCCGCGGCAGCATCATACAATTGGCTGCTGTCTGTACACACTTTCATTTCTTTCAAAGTCTCTAAAGTTTCTTGGCTGCTCACCTGTCTCGATGCATACAGGTGTTATCCTCGGGGTTTAGGTTGTCTGCCTGGCCCACCCAGCAAGATGATCGTTCAGCCAAGACGTCTCCTCCGGAACGCAGCCCTCTTCCACGAGCTGTCTTTTTATCGACCAGTTCTGTCCTTATTCTTCCAAGGCTTCGGGACACCACCATAGGGGTCACCATTTGAGGAGATTGAGGCACCGACTCCCGGATCTGACCAGAAGACCCTTTATGAGTCCATATACGTCTCTCATAGGGGAAGACACTTGATTCCCAAGTTTTCCACAGCTCACCTGTCAACTCCAGAGGGACTTTTTTTTTTTTCAATTCCTGCTTCCTTTCAGCAGCTCATTCAAACGTTCTGTGGGACTCACAGCCTGCCGCTCAGCCTGGTGGTTCATAAACCCATCACGTCAGGGTCACCAGTTTGCTGTGATGGAGTACGTCGTGTTGCTGCTCTTATACCCAAGAGTCAGACTACTGAAGAATATCAAAGTAACCAGCAGGTAGATCAGGCTGCTAAGATTGAAGTGGCTTGGGTGGATCTGGACTGGCAAAATGCGAGTGAATTATATGAACAATACAGCATGATGGGACCATAAGACCTCATGCCATCAAGGAAGAGATGCAACATATAGATGGGCTTGTGACTGAGAGGGGTGGACTTCACCGTAGACACTGTCGCACAGGTTATCCATGCATGTGAAACGTGTTGCCATTAAGCAAGCCAAGCAGTTAAAGCCTCTGTCATGGTTTAACTGCAGCTGGCAACTAAGAACCATACAGTCTATCACTCACTTTGTGACCCCAAGGGATGGGAAGGAGAACTGGGAAAAAGGTAAAACTCATAAAACAATTTAATAATTAAATTATAATAATACTTATAACAACTAGCACAACAATTGTAATGAGGAGAGAGAGGGAGATAAAATCCAAAAGGGAAGAAAATCAAAGTGATGCATAACACAGTTGCTCACCACCCACTAAACCATGTCCAGCTGGTCCCCGAGCAGCAATTCTCAGGGCCTGGGCCAACTCCCCCTCAGTTTCTACACTGAGCATGATGTTCTGTGGACTATCCCCTTGGCTAGTTCAGGTCAGCTGTCCTGGGTGCAGTTTCTTGTGGCCCTTTAGCCTTCTTGCTAGCAGGGCCTGTGAAACTAAAATGCCCTTGACTTAGTGCAAACACTAATTAGCAACATCTGACAACCTCACTGTGTTATCAACATTATTCTCACAGCAAAGCCAAAACACAGCACTGCACCAGCAACTGAGAAGAAAATTAACTCCATCCCAGCCAAAACCAGGACCAGCACTCAATGGTGGCATTGTTTTGTTCCGGCTGTGATAGTCTACTGTTAACCTCATCCTGCATCAGATTCTTGCACTGGCCGCGGGGAACTATTAAAAGGTGAGCGAACCTTGCTGATGACTGCTTGGCTTTCCAGCTGATGAGTCAGCTCATGGAGGGGAGCCAGAGAGTCTTGGTTTGTGCGATATTGCTGCTGGTGAACTGTTGTGGTAGCAACAGGCACCTGCTGTTCTTCAACTCACAGCAGCCCCACAACAAAGGGATCTTTGGAGAGGCAAGGCAGGGTAGACAGCTCTTTGATCTTTCTGTATTCGCAGTGTCTACAGAAGCACCCTCTCCTGTGTCAGGCAATGCCGAGGATACGAGGGGCCTCTCAGCCAGTCACAATGGAAAGCTTTTCCCACTTGCCCCTGTTAAGCTCACCTCATCAATACAGACAATTCTTGGCATCCCCCTGTCACTCTGGAGATCCAGATGGGTTCTATGCCACTATACCCTGATGGTACCAGCATATACTGCACACCATTGTCTACCAAAGCTCTATACTTCTGTGGATCTGATGTGCCAGGTCATTGAATCCACATAGTCCTGTATACCTGGTCATCCCCTTCATCCTCCTGGCTGATGTCAGGGACCTATAAAAGGTCCCATTCCTGGTCACAGTATTCACTGTCTTCCCCTTGCAGTGCCAGACCAGAATTCCCCTCACCAGGATCAAGGGAGGTGATTTCAGTTTTTCTGTGTCTGAGAGAGCATTAATTGCCTTCTTGAGTCTCTGCAGCGACTACACTGACAGCCTTCTTGGGTGACCCCTTCTTAACAGCTGTCTTCCCTCTCAGTTCACGTACATGGGCTTCCATCTTCAAAGTGGGTTCGCCATCTCGCTTCCTCATGGCTTTCCCCTGGTCACACAAGAAGAACCAGAGTGCACCAGCATGCACCTGGGGCTCCCTTTCCCTTTGACTGGGGTAGGAGAGGACTGATTTCTTGGAGCACCCCTGACAGCCAGGGTGCTGGCCTATAGGGATGAGGAGGTATAGAGATGCTCTTCAAAGTTTTGAAGCCAAGAAGACATCTACACAGTTGGTGTATCCATATCCAAGCAATACATTGCTACCAAGCTCCTAGAATATGATGCTGGGGCACTTTGAATCACCTTCCTCAACATGGCCTGTGTGCACAAGACATCCTCTGGATCTTTGGAGACCACGAGTAGGTGCTCACTCTCTCTTTACACCCTTGTCCTGCTCCTCTCATTCCCCCATTTTCTGGCTCCCTGTCCCACACCTCTTCTGTGCATCCCTCTGTCCTTCCTCCTGCTTTCCTCTTGCCTCTTCTCCCTCTGTCCTGTTGCACCGGGGCATTGAGCCTCCGAGCCAAGTCATTGCTGGGATTTCTTATGTGCATGAATGAATTATCATTTTACTGTGCCTCTGCAATCCTACATGTCTCTGCAGGTATTGGGCATGGGGTGAGTGGCCATGGCTGGATCCAGTGAAGGGGGGATGATGTGCTGTGAGACTGGAGTGATGGCCCCCTGTTCACACTCAGGTCCAGCTGTGGGCTTGGGCCAGGGCAGCTCCAGGTAGGACCACTGAAGAGATGCAGAGCCTGGCTACAGTCCTGGGGCACTCCGGAGGGCAGTTAGGGCCGCACATAGGCCCCTGCAGAGCCTGGATAAAGCCCTGGCACACTCCCAGGGATAATTAGGGCCATGCACGGGTCCCTGCAGAGCCCAGCAAAGGTCCCTAGGGCTTTCTGGAGAGCAGCTCTGCCATGTCGGGACACCCATAGTGTTGGTAGTGATGGGGACCCTTCTGTCGTGGCTGATTGCTGTGCATGTCCTCTCTGCGGGGAGCAGAGAGCGGAGAGAAGTAAAACAGTGAGTGGCAAACCCCAAGGGACTGTCTGCACGCAAATTGATCATGCGCCAGGAAGAGATGTGTGTAGATGTGCTGGTTTTGGCTGGGATGGAGTTAATTTTCTTCATAGTAGATTGTATGAAGCTACGTTCTGGATTTGCACTGAAGACAGTGTTGATAATACAGGGATGTTTTAGTCACTGCTGAACAGTGCTCACCCAACATCAAGGCCTTTTCTGCCGCTCACCTCACCCCACCAGCAAACAGGCTGAGAATGCACCAGAATTTGGGAAGGGACACAGCTGGGACAGCTGTTTCCGACTGATCTGAAGGACATTCCAAACCATATGCCATCACACTCAGCATATAAAGCTGAGGGAAGAAGAAGGAAGGGGGAGCACATTTGGAGTGATGACATCTATATTCTCAAGTAGCTGTTATGCATGATGAAGACCTGCCTCCCTGGAAACGGCTCTAAACACCTGCCTGCTGATGGGATATGGTGAATTTGTTCCTTGCTTTGCTTTGCTTGCATGCACAACTTTTGCTTCACTCTTTATCTCTGCCCACAAGTTTTCCCCTGCCCCGCTGCAGGGAGAGTGAGCGAGTGGCTGCGTGGTGCTTGGTTGCAGGCCGGGGTGAAACCACCACAGTGGCGCACCTCAAACACACCGCCACCCCTGCATTCACACTGCTGGAGACTACTCCGGGGTCTTAGCCAGCTTTGATGAGGCGCACAAAGGGCCCTGCTGCTCTTTGGAGCACACTGGTGCATTTGGCTCCTTCGTAGACACCCGGGTGGGGCCCTGCTCCCCCGCAGACTGCTCCAGGGCCTTCGCTGGGTTTGCTGGGGCACAGAGAGGGCCCTGCTGCCCTTCCCATGTCCCTGGGACCTTTGCCAGGCCTTGCCGGGGCCCAGGCAGAGCCCTGGTTTCCTCCAGAGCTCCCTGGGGCCTTTGCCAGCTCCTGGGCATGGCCCAGCTGTCCTCGAGAGAGCCCCAGGGCCATGGCTGAACTTTGCAGATGCCCTGGTGGGGCCCTGCCTCGCTCCAGGGTGTCCTGAGGCCTTCGGGGGGGGCTTTGCCATGGCTGGTAAGGGGCCCTGCTGCCCTCCAGAGTTCCCCTTGGCATTTAGCAGGCTTTACTGTGTGTTGGCAGGACCCCGCTTCTCTCCAGACTACCCTGGGGCTTTTGCCAGACTTTGCCAACACCCAGGGAGCCTCCCACCGTCCCTCTGAGTGCCCCAGCCCCTCAGGAAGGCTTCAGATATGATAAATTGTTTTATCTTTGAAACATAAGTTCCTAGCCATTAAATTATACATATAATACGACAAAGAGTTACTGATCTTAATGGATGCCTCTGTTCAGTCCCTGGCACCCTGAGGACATTGTCAGCCCAGACGTCCTCCTGAGTTCTGAGAGAAGGGAAGGGTCCTCTCTCGCCTGCACAGTCCTCTCAGAAGGACTTCTGTTTTGCTCTGTGTGGACTCATTTGTCTTTCTCAACATCTCTCTTGAGGTGTCTTTTTTTTTGTCATTTATTGTTGTTCAGGCTGCTTAAGTGTTACTTAAGGTGCTTGGTACACTTTCTGATGCTTCTGTTTGTTTCAACCCTGTTCTGGTGGTTTCTGTTCTTTCCGAGTTGTTTATGTCTGTTAAGAGAGTCAGATGGAGACACCTAGAGTCTTGGTGATGTAGAGCCATTGATGATGATTTACAGTATATAATTCGCCTTGCAACTAAAGATATTTTGGAGAAAGATTCTTACAGGATTTAATTCTGCATTGTCATTCAGTCCTATCCAGAATGTAGTGCTGGTACAAGTTCATCGATATAAGTGAATGTGTCTAGCCTTGTACGTGTGGTGGCAAGTGCTTGGCAGGTTGGGCAGCCGCTGAATGGATGTGATGCCAGTGGTTGCTGAATGAGTTTTGGGTACTAAATGCATCTAGCCCTGTACATGTGGTTTGTTTTTCCTGGTAGGTTGGACTTCAGAGTTGAAATAGCGTTTTCCTTAATTAAAAAAAAAAAATAAATTCCAAACCAGAACTAACATAACATTAAAATATTTAGATTTAAAATAAAATTAAAATTAGAAAATCATCAGTGTTTCACGACTGCCTAAATTTAAATATAGCCATTTGGGGGGGTGTGGTGTGTGTGTGGTGGAATAGTCACAGGTACTACTAACTTCCAAGTAGAGGTACTACTAACTGCCAAGTAGAGCTATAATAAAATAGTGCAAATTAAATTTGATTAATAAAATGCTAAAAAGAATTTTAAAACTTTCAGAACACTGATTGGGCATCATTAATGCCTGTGTCATGGTTTAACCCCAGCCAGCAACTAAGTACCTACCTCACAGGCACTCGCTTATTCCCCTCCGCCCCTCCGCCCCTCCTGGTGGGATGGGGAGAAGAATTGGAAAAAGGTAAAACCCGTGGGCTGAGATAAGAACGGTTTAATAATTGCAATAGAATACCACCACCACCACTAACAATAATAACAACAACAATAATAATTGTAATGAAAAGGAGAGGGGTGGGAGAGAGAAATAAAACCCAAGGGAGAAAAAAACCCAACAAGTGATGCACAATACCATTGCCCTCCACCCGCTGACTGATGTCCAGCCAGTACCCCAGCAGTGGCTGTCCCACCCCAGCCAACTCCCCGCCACCTTCTGTACTAAGCGTGACGGTCTATGGTATGGAATATCCCTTTGGCCAGTTCAGGTCAGCTGTCCCAGTTTATTGTGCTCCTCCAGCCCTCTTGCTGGCAGGGCCTAAGAAACTGAAAGGTCTTTGACTTAATTAGCAACAACTGGCAACATCACTGTGTTATCAACATTATTCTCACACCAAATCCAAAACACAGCACTGCACCAGCTACGGGGAGGAGAGTTAACTCCATCCCAGCCAAAACCAGGACAGCCTGTTATTTAATAATAGCAATGTTAAATCTATGATGCCCAAGCAGTATTGTAACAAAAATTCCCAGCTGTGAAGTAGAAATAGAATTCTATTTGGGAATATTTTATTATAATATCTTATTGCAATTATGGTAATTAAAATATTCCTAAGTAGGCTTCTAATTCATACGCTGAAATCCTGATTTAGAATAGTAATTAACTTTCTCTTTATGTCGGTTTCTGGTCTTTGTGCTTTCTCTTTCCATTTTTCCTACAGCAGTAGTAAATGAAACACACTTTGGGTGCAGGCTGTTCATTGTATTTTATAATATTAAACTATTTAATTGGGCTGTTTAAATAATATAAAATTATCTCATTAAATAATTAGATGAAATACAAGGAATGAATTAATTGCTCTCATGGAGTAGTCCATTTAATACTGCCGTGACAATGCTAATACTTGTTATTTTTACAGTTTTCTTACTAAACTGTCATGCATTCATATGCTAGTAATTCTAATTCAGATTACCTACAGAATCAGAATAATCAGGAAAATGGCTTGCTGCAATGTATAATTAGCAATATTGCTTAAATAGCAATTATTGCTTAAATATGCAAATAACAGTTATGCGGAATAGGGCGGTTCACCCACTACGCACATCATGGTCATGTCTCATAATTAAAATCCGCCACCCACGCTTTAGTTAAGTACTCTCCCCAACACCCACTGCTCAGCAGCCATGGCCATAGCCCCAACCCTGGGCCTGAAGACAAACAACGCGGATGCTGAACCAAGACAGCAGCAGCGCTGTCATGGCACCAGCACTCTGCCAGCAGCCGCAGCCAGCTGCAAACACAGCGAACAGACAGAGCCCATGGCAGCAGCAGCTGTTACTGCTGGAACCTGTGCAAGAAGCCTTGAGATGCAGAGATACATGCTTATGGAGGAAAATGAAAGCTGGGCTGGCACCAGACCCTGGAGACCCCTGTCCAGAGAACTAACTGACACCTCTAGGGCTCTGGTGGGCTCCCCGCTGCATGGAGCAACTTCTTGGCAATGAACGGACACTCCCAGAGTTATGTTCCCTCTGCAGAGCATCAGCGGAACAGAGTGGCAGCGATCAGCAATGAATTATAAGCAAATGCCTGGATGTTTCAGAAGTCAGGACTCACTGGGTAGACATACTAGTGCTGCAGCAGCACTACTCAACCACTGCTCTGCCAATGAGAAACTGAAAAACTAATGTTTTGTAGCCACAATTCAGCATGGTATATTGAAGACAGCAAAACGTGGGAAACTTCTGACACATTTGCTCATGAGGAAAAAGCAGCTGGCATAATAAGATTTTCTGAAACAGAATTGTTTATTCCATACAACTGATTGCAAAGATCTGCAACCTGCTTGGAGCTACTGACCCCAAAGGGTTTCTAATGTACCTGAGCAAAGAAATCAAGAAACACGCTTGCTTTCTTCTTTGGAAAGAGATCAGGAAGTTCCTGAACCTGAACTTGACTGTTAGGGCACAAGCCAGAGAAAGCCTTGCTAAAGCCAAGGTAAGCAGCACGCACTGCTCTTCCTCTGTCCACTCAGTTACTCACACATCGCTAGAAAGGTACCAGGTTAGTGCGGCATGATTTCACCCTGTGCAAACCCATGCTGACTCCTCCCTACCAACTTCTTGTCCCCAATCTTTGGAAACGGCTTCCAGAGTACGTGCTCCGCCACCTTCCCAGGCAGCACGGTGAGGCTGCAGTTCCCAGCTCCTCGGGCTTGCCCTTCTTGAAGATGGGACAGACATTCCCTGTCTTCCAGGCCTCAGAGCCTCCCCTAAGTGCCATGCCCTCTCCTGCTTCATCAGGAGTGTCCCCACAGTGACACTGGGGATGGACTTTCGAGCGCAGGAATTGCTTGGACTTCTCTGTACCCCCCTCACGCCTCATCATAACTGCTATCAATGCCGGTTATGGCAGATGCCAACACCGAATTTCTGTTCTGCTGCTCCACCAGCCAAGAGCTCTCCCCTCTCACTAAGAGCTGGCAGCAGAGAGCGGTGAAGAAACTTGAGCACAGGTCACGTCTGAGTTTATCACAGTGACTGACAACACAACGTGAATGTCAAGATGTTCTGTCCCTGCTTCCTCTGTGGAGAGACATTAGAAGTAGCAAAAGCTGACCTTCTCTTTGACCACTCTGGTGCAGGCTGGAGAAATTTCATTACACCTTTTTCCTTTGCAGCTACAAATTGGCTGGCTCCCCATGGGATCAAAACCTGCGGGATTTCCCAGCGTTTCACGGCCAGCAGAAGCTCACCTGCTACCTTCTGCCCAAACCACAAGGAGGATTGCTCTAAAATACAGGAAAAGTCTGGGAACTGATCATGAGTACCACAACACCAGTCCGTGGTGTTAACACAATTGTGGAAAAGGACATACACACATGCTGGCCTTTTGCCTGGCCTCCAGGACAGGCTGAAGGTGCAGCTGAGAACAGAGCTGAAAGGAGCAGAGCGCTCTGGAGAGCTGTACAGTTAGGGAAAGGGGTAGAAAGCGATGTCAAGAAGGGGAACGATAAAACAAAGACATATACTAGATGACAAAGTTTATTAAATTTCAAATTGAAACAATATCTGAATTAAATACAGTATATTAACTTCACAAATATGTATTCATATAAAAAGGAACAGCATCACAGCAACATTCATTGCTTTCCTCACTGCCTGTTAACTCAAGTCCTTGAATTAGTGGGTAAAACCCCCAAATTTTTCCAGTCTTCATTGATCTCGGGACAACCATTCTTCCATTCCCAGAACTGGGACTTTGTTCTATCATCTTCTGATCACTACTGACTTCTGTGGACAGGAAATGACAACGCAGATCTTCAGTAACAGGTAACTCCCTGAAATAAGTAAACCTGCTTCTTTTATTGACACAAATGTCCCAGAACACTGGCTACCAACTGGGCTACAGCCACCACATCATCAGCTGCTAGCAGCAACAAAAAGATTGGCTGCCCTATCATACAAGTTTTGGAAAGTACTGAGGAGACTGGAAGTTAGTATTTTAACATTCATTTTTCCCGCACATGAAGTGTTTCAGGTACAGCGCAGCTGCTGATGTAGTAACTGGGAATGTCTACAGCTGCAGCGGCCTTTAACACAAACCCCAAGATGAATACCGTGAGGGGCCATGGGCACAAACGGAAACACAGAGGGTTGGGGCTGAACGTCAGGAATTGCCTCTTTCCGATCAGGGTGACTGGGCACTGGCACAGGCTGCCCATGGAGGCTCCATCCTGGGAGATACTCAAAAGCCAGCATGGTCCTGGGCAACCAGCTCTGGGCGGCCTTCCCTGAGCAGGGGAGCTAGAACGGATGACCTCCAGAGGTCCCTTCCAACCTCACCCGTTCCGTGGTCCTGTGATCCAAAACAAACATACCAAACCCACCACGTAACTCTCTTGGCACTGCTACACACTCACAGTAATGTTAAACCTAAGGCGCATAAGGTGACAGCAATGTGAAGTGCCCCGTCCTCCAGCATGACCACTGGTAAAGATTTCACTTTATCGGCAGAAGCAGTCACGGCATCTGGACTGAAGCAGCAGGCTCAAATCACATCAAATGATGTCCTAAGCATTAAAGTAACACTGGAAACATTAAAAACACATAGGGTGAAAGGATTAAGCAGAACAAAGGGAATGCTTTTGTTAAAACACAGAACATCAGTGGAGAAAAAATAATGCTTCTACGTTAATAAGAAACATTTTGACAATTCTGTCAAGCTCAGGAATCAAGGTGAGTCATTCTGCTAGTCAGACAAAAATAGGTGTGCTTCTCATGGTGAGTGCAAAATAAAACACCTATGCATCAATAAGCCAACAGGCAAGTGCAATGTGCTTGACATCCATTTAATAGAATTCACATTCGGACTGCAATAAACACATTTGCACATCTGAACTGTGGGAGGAGAAACTATAGACGCACTATGTAAACAAAATCCTTTCCGGAGCTTTTTTCCCAGCATTTTGTTCAAATCAGGTAATTTTTGGTTAAAACATCACGGTACTCCTGTACTGCCCTGCAAAGGGGATCCTGGTCAACGTGGATACTTTTTGAAGATCCATCAGAAAATACCGTGGGAGAAGCTCCAGCAGATCCAGCTTCAAGTTCAGCAGTGGCTAGGGAGAAGAGAAACAAGATTCCGGTGTTGCTTTTACCCTAGACAGGGCCAAATCAGTCACTATAAAAACATTATGGATAACTGGAGAGACTACAGTCCAGAAAGAGATTTAAAAACTTCCAAGGGATCGTAACAATCAAAGGGCTAGGCACAAAGGGAGAAACAATCTTTTTCCACATTTGCTTACCAGTCAACAGTATTTCTAAAGCCAGTGAAAGAAATTCTATAGGCTACACATTGAACATCTTCAGGGAATCCACAAATGACTCCTGCTTACACCAGTGCTAAACTGAGCCCCCCTGCAGACCTCTCAAACCTCCAGTATCTGTTTTCCTTGAATGTTCAAAGCAGTGATTTATTGGAACTCTGCTCCTAAAAACCAGCTTCTGCCTTCTCTGTGACAAACTTAAAAAGAATCCGCCGGTGAAAACGCAAACAGTTTTGCAATGCAGTCAGGCCAGGACAAGTCTCCTAGCCTGGCACTTTCTTTGAGGGGCGTCTTTGTAACTCACCCTGGCAAAACCCTCTTTCCTCCACAAAAACACATACTCAATGAAAGCAAGCCCACCTTTCCTGTTCTTCTCCAGCCACATTTTTCAGACAAGGTCCTGAAACCAAACGCACTCTATGACACCTAGCAGATGCACAGTCAGGTTCAAAACGCACCCGGATGAAATGCAACGGCTTTGTGTCCATTTGGACACACGGAAAGAGCTGTGAAGCTACAGCTGAACACTCTCTGTATTACCAAAAGCATGCAGGAACAGAAGGAAATTCTCGCAGGGGCTACCTGCTTTGAAATAGCACCAGTCACTGCAAAGCAAAGCAGTGACTCTGGAAGAACGACTACCCTGAAACAGGTGGAATTCCTCTTTGGACACCTGGCCTCATATTATAGAGCATGTTTCATGCTATGTGTTAAAAGCATTCAACTCATCTTATGTTTGCCTAAGTGCTACTAAATGATTTTTTCCTAAAGAAAGGGTATCTTTCATCACTGATTATATTTTTCTTGCTTATTCAAAAAAGACTGCAACATATAAGCTACAAATACAAGCAATGAATAAGAAACAGCAAAAATCAAGGTCCAACAGCAGAGAATGTGCACAGTATGATTTAGTGCGGAATGCAACTGACGCACATGGAAGAAGCAGTGATGGCTGAAGTCTATAAACGTCTTCTCTCAGGGCTTCTTTTACGTTTGATGTTTGTGCTCAAGGATTCACTCTAGAAAAACGTGACTTCAGCTTAAGCCAAGTGCACCCGTGTAGAGGAAGTGGGTTAGTTTTCTTTGCACTTGTCTTTTTCAGGCAACTGCATAACATTCTACACAATCTTTTGGTAAGCAGGAAATGTTCACATTCAAGCCTAAACTGGAAAGCTAGCAGAAAAACCTCCCTGTGCTTAGCACAGGAACTTGACAGCTTTCAAGCCATTACGTTCAAGAGTTAGGAACATTCTTCTTTTTCCTTAAAAATGCCCCTAACATAGTGACACATTACCTCGTTTAAGTTCTTTAGCGATTTTTTCATCTAGTTCCTGCTGTACCTAGAATTATACAGAAAATATAGTTAAAATATTAACAGTTACGATTTTCTAATATTAAACTTCTAAAACATTCTTAAAATCCACACATAATGAGAGAAACCCTAAAAATATAATTCCAAATAGACACACCTTGGTTTGGGGTTTGATTTTTACTGAAGAGAAACTTCTGGTCAGCCGGGCTGCAGCTGCCTCATTGCTCAGCAACGTTAACAAAACAATTTGTAACTCATCAGCTGGATTATTACTGGGCATTTAACAAAATACACAGGAAGAAAGCAAGAAAGCCTAGCGCAGTTATTGCGGTGAAGGTATGGCTGAAGTTTATCATCAAACACACGAACAGAATGTCAGCTACATGCTGAGGTATGTACAAATGCCACCCACAGGGACAAATCAGCCAGTTGAGGCTGGCTTCTGCAACTTCACAGAGAGAAGAGCTGCACCAGCAGCTGCTGCAGGATTGACACACACCACTTGTATAGAAAAAAG